>NC_053448.1:29108473-29161301 GCF_007990345.1 Gossypium hirsutum | reverse complement strand
TCAATAGGCTTATGTGAGAAAATTTAAAATGTGATAGGTCATGTGTGAGGATATTAGTGCATGTGGACAAAGGGGGGACTTGCATGTCAATTCCCCCCCCCCTAATGAGTAGTGGCCGGCATGACAAAGAATGATGGGCAAAAATGTCATGAAACATGTTTTGTTAGTGGAAGAATAAAATAAGAAGTATGGGTAATAAAGAAATGGAAACAAAAGAAAAAAAATGTGTGTGTAGTGTTTGTTCCCCCCATTGCCGTGAGCTCAAGAGAAGAAAGGAGAAAGTTTGTGTTCATCCTTTCTCACCTCCATTCTAGCCTAAATTAGAAAGAAAAAAACAAAGAAAAAAATTTCTCATCCTTTGGTTCATCCTTGGCCAAAAATTTTAAGGAGGAAAGAAGAAGAAAGGTGAAGAGATTCGGCCATGCATGTAGCTAGGCTAAGGTATGTTTGATGATGTTTCATGAGATGCATGCATGATTTAGTGGTTAGCTTGAGTTCTACCTAGCCCATGGTCTAAATCTTGCTATGTGATGGAAATGGCACTCGACCATGGATGCATCATTCTTGGTTGATGTTTGATGTTGTGGTGATGAGGTATGAGGATGAGTTAAGATTCGGCCTAGGTGGAGGTTGTGTTAATGCCATTGCATGCAAAATATGAAGCTTGTTAATGATGCATGTGATTGATGGCTTGATGATTCTTGAACCTCCTTTTTAGCATTTTTGTGTGAGCACATATGTGCATTGGTTGCTAAAGGGAGAAGAATCGGCTAGCAAATGTGTGCTAAGGCCGAATGTAACTTTACATGTTGATGAGCAATGGCATGTGTTAAATCGATGAAAAGGGGGAGGATGCTTTACTAGTGGGTATATGTGTGTATTAAATGTTGAAATCGACCCCAAAAATGGACATGCATATTCGGCCAAGGGGAAAGAAATTAGCTAATATGTTGTGTTGATGCATGATTTTTGCATGTATGAGACTTTAATGTCTAATGTATGAATATGGGCTAAGTGCCTTGTGTTCATCTTTTGATGCCTAAATGATGAAATCAATTTATTTGTTTGATTAAGCTCAAGAGCAAAGGGAAAATAAATCCGATAAAGGGAAGGAAAAAGTGGTCGAATAGTTAGCGGGATCGTTCGACAACACCCGAGGTAAGTTCTTGAGTAAGAGAGCTTAAATTACAATGTGATTAAATCATGCTCTATGTGTGGCTATTGAGCCGAATGTGCAAGGACGATATGTGCCTTGTGCTTGAGTTTCGCAAATGAAAATGAAATGTGAATGTGCATGATTAATTGAATGCTGTCCGGGCTAAGTCCCGAAGGCTTTGTGCTAAGTGAATATATCCGGACTAAGATCGAAGGCCTTTGTGCGAGATACTAAATCCGGGTTAAGTCCCGAAGGCATTCGTGCGAGTTATAAATCCGGGTTAAGTCCCGAAGGCATTCGTGCGAGTTGTTAAATTCGGGTTATGTCCCGAAGGCATTGTGTGAGTTACTAAAACGGGCTATATCCCGAAGGCATTTGAACGAGGAGCTATATCCGGTTAAATCCCGAAGGTACGTGATTTGGTAATGAATGAGCTTGCTGTAAAATTTCAGCGAATACTCGAAAAACATCCCAATATGGGGATATGTTACGTATGTGTTGAATTTAATCGAGCCCTTACAAATAAATGTTCGCTCAGTTGATAAACGAGCTACCGGCCTTCGGCCAAGTTAGTTTATTGTGTATGTACATAAGGGTTGTTAATGTTGTGAAGCAAGTTTGATATCGGTAAATTGCGTATTATGAAATATTCCGTTTAGCTAAATGTGTGCTATTCTTTGTGCATGCTGGAATTCCTTGCTCAACTTACTAAGCATAAATTGCTTACTCGTTACATTGCTCCTCTGTTTTATAGATTTTGGTTCTCCAGCTATCGGACTCGGGATCTTGAAGTCGAAGTCGCCCACACTATCAAAGGCTCTTTTGGGTACTATTTTGGTTGATTTTGATATGGCATGTATAGGACTACCCATGTTGTCTTTCGGTACTTTATGAATGTATAAGTGTACAGCATGCGAAAATGGCTTGTAGAAGTGGAGTATGGCATTAGACCATTCGTATTTATGAATGTATAGATGGTTTCATGATGTAACTATAGTTGGAATGGAAGTGTTGAGCAAATGATCAGCCACTAGAATGGCTAAGTATGATCATATGTGGGCTTATGTATGACAAGGCCCTAGTTGGTCCATGAAACCCCAAATTAGGTAAGGTTTACTTTGAAAACAGAAGCTGATAGCAGCAGTGGTGTGGATTGGAAAAATCACAAGAATTCGTAGGAGTGGAATTAAATAGTGAATAAATTATGTAATCGAACCTTGATGAATCTACTTTCATATGGAAGTAACGAAACAATAATAGGAACAGTACAGTAAGAGATATTCGGGTTCTTGTGGAACAGGGCCAGAACAGTTTCTGGATTCCCTGTTCCGACTTTGGAAATTCACTATAAATTGACCAGAGATAATTAGGGGTCATACCATATATGTATAGATTCCTCTCTGAGTCTAGTTTCCATAGAAACAAACGGCATCAGTATTGAAGCTCTGTGCGGAGAGATATCCAGTCGTAAGGGGTAAAGGTCAGTGTAGTCGACCCCTGTAACTTGGGAGACTTTGACTAATAAACTGTACTAATTGGCCCGACCAAAAATTCTAGAAAAAATACATAGGTGGGGACATGAGTCTGGTTTCAGGGAAAAATCACAAAACTGATTTTGAGTTGTGAAACTCAAGATATGATTTTTGAAGCGACTAGTACTCAGACTGGGCAGTGTCTGGAAAAAAAAAATTTTCAAAGTTTGTTAACATCTCGTGTCCGACTCCGGTGTCGGTCTCGGGTTCGGGGTGTTACATCCAGCAGTAGCAACTTTGGGCTCATCATTGAAAGTTTCGTCTAAAGCTCAGGCCTTCTTATCCAACTCGTCAAATACCTCAATAGAATACGCTACTAGTACAACTTAATATCCCTGCTCAGTCCAAACCTGAACCTCTTACAATGACTAGCCTCTTGAGTCACCAACTCAGGTACATACTGGCTCAGACGCACAAGCTCCGCCTCGTACTTGTTCACAAACAGAGTACCCTAGACCAAATCCATGAACTTGTGTCTTCTTGCTACATATATTACTCTCCCCTAAACTTCCACCAAAAAGACTCTAGGAAAAAGTCTCAATCCACCCTCTTGGGTGCAGTACCACGCTCAACTGTCACCCACCAACGATAACCTCATAATCTAGCAATGGCACAGCACAACCGAGCTTATCCTAATTAGAATAGCCCATCTAACCAAGGATACAACTAACTCATTCCAACCAATAATTAGCACGAATAGGGTCTCCTCCCCTAACTCCTCGAAAGTCCTTACCACCTAGAGCTCGTAGACGCTCTAGTGGTAATCCCTAGTGAATAGGGGCAGCATTGGCACCAGCGAGATGCTATAGTGCCCCGATCATCTCAGACATAAAGTGCTCAACTCGATCTAGATGAGCATCATCACGTGGCGACGGTGGTACATCCTCATCTGACTGTGGTGGTGCCAAAAGTGTACTGCGACCACCTCACCCTCCTCGCGGTGGCAAAACGTAGATCGAATACTAAAGAAAATATAAGGAAAACATACCAGGAGTGAGTAGTGGTAAGTGATCTAAGGCTTAACTATGTATAATTTCCTATAAGGCATTGTGTTCCTGATTCCTACAAAGAACATGCAGGGGTAAAACAGCCATTTGCATGCAATATTGTTAGATAGGTTAGGGTCTAGGGTTACAAAACTCGTGACCTTTACAGTTTAACAAACTTGACTCTGATACCACCAAATGTGACACCCCAAACCCGACCGAAATGAACCAACCTGAATCCAAAGCGACACATTAGTCACCAAAGTGACTCTCCGACACAAAATCACCTAAAGCACACCCAACCTTATAACACCTCAATTCTAACTAATAACTATCTTATCATTTTTTAATTAGCCATTTTTCCTTAATCTGTTTATTAATTAAGGGTATATTAGCTAAGTTTTATTACCTTAATTCATACATACAACTCTAATTAATCTAATTACAACTAATAAACAACATGTGTATAATAATTTAAACATTCAAAATCATGCTTAACAAATAACAATTAAAACATAGAATGGAATTACCTTAGTCACAAAGTTATCCACTCCTAGACAAACTACAATTAAAATGTATTAGTGAAAATTTCATGCTTCAGTCACCATGTTATCACTTAGCAACATACAATAATACATTCAACCTTTAACCATAAAATTAAACATTAAACAAATATAACATCCCAAAATTAATATCCATGGAAAAATATAAACATGTGATCATGCATTGGATAAACGAAACTCCAATCTCCAAAATATCGAATACAATACTCTTATTGAGTGGGGTGTAGCCACACACTCCTTATGTTGCCTCGAAATAGCCAATGATTGAGTGGAGAAAAAGGCTCAACACTCCCTTATTCACTCTAGCAAAATGAATACTCCTAGAGCCATATGCTCACATATAACACATGTAGTGGTGAGTACTCACTAATCCTATGACATGCCATTTATATCCAATGGATTCACCATGCAATGTTGCGAATATAACCAAACACACAGGGCATAACCACTGATATTTAAGCACTTAATTCAGGATATAAAAATTTAATCTAAAGTATGGCACATAGCAATTTTAACATCCACTTAGATAAGCTCAATAAGTGTCTTTTTGCATGGATCTAAAACCAACTATAAAATCATCATCAAGTGCTCTAATATATAGTAATCCATGCTCCAATTATTAATCAATACAATTCAAATCAACCACATCAAACACTCTATTCACAGTTTCCATAAATCCTTTACAAATATGCTTTCATAATATTAAAATCAATTTTGAATCTAAACCATTTGAAATACAATTTAATCTCTAGAAACACAATTCAAAACCTTAATTCAGAATGTAAATAGGCATGTTTACACATTGCCTTTAAAAACCACTCACATTCACAGTTTGCTTCTCAAGCCAAACTGTATCAAGTAGTTGTGTTTGGACCTTAATTCTGATTAGCAGTGGTCCCTGCTCGATGTGGATCTTAAATAGAGTTAAAATACATGTTACAAGCTATCAATTACAACTGGAAAATCAAAAAATCATGAACTACACAAATATGAAAGGCCTCTCCAATCTACCTTACATAAAACTTACGATCTAGTCGAAACAAAAATTTTAGCCCCTAAATGACCTTCTCTGCACCAAAGACCATTTCTAAACATCATTCCTTATCTATCAACACAAAACCTAAGCATCAATTTCATAAAAAAAAATCGTTTCATAATCTTCCAAAAAATCAACTCATGTTCTTAATTAAAAATGAATTTGTCAAAATTTATCAACCAAACAAGTTTGATCTTTCTTTTTCTGATAAAAAAACCTCTTAATAAACATTATTTGAGCTTAAATATACATTTCAACTTGGACTCCAACTCAAAATCTTCTGTAACATCTCAAAGATTAGGGGTTAGTAGAATCGGGTTTGTGAATTGAGAGAGAGAGGCCATCCCTTAATTTTTGAGATTATATATGTATTTTTAGGAAATAAATGAGGTATTGGTTTGTTGTTTAAGTTTTAGTAAAACAATTCTTGAAACCAAATTTCAAACCCTTGTCTTGCATCATTTTTTATTATTTTGCAAATTTTGCCTTAAACCTTAGTATGTGAAATGTCTTGTTTTTAAAATAAATATTGCAAAATTATTTCAAGAATGAGGGAGAATCTTAATGGTTAAAATAAATATGAGAAAACATGGAAATTAAATGAGTTCCCAAGTTTGAATCCATTCCCTTGCGAAATAATTAATTTTTTGCAAAATCCTTTATTTTTTAATGTGTGTGCCATCTATACCGTTGAACCCTAAGTATAAATACAAATTTTCATTTTATTTTTTAGCCTCTAATTCAATTTTCCCTACCCTAGCCATTCACCCTCTTCCTCTCCTCTTTTCTCTTCAATTTTCTTTCTTTCTCCCATTGTTGCCGTAGCCTACACCTCCCATTTTACCATCTTTTTCTTCTTCATTTTGCATCAAGATTGTGCACCATTGCCTTTACTTTATGTCTTCCATTTATCATCATCTAAATCATCCCTAACACTAAAATCTTGAATCCTAAGATTGATCTCAAACATTGCCAAGAAAGTGTCATTACCGTTTCTCTCAACTAGCTTGGGTAAGATCTCTTTTCTCTTCAATTTCTTGATTAATCTTGTTAGTTAAAAACAAAAATTTCTAGATCTGAAATTTGGGTGTTTTTAAATGATTTCAAAGGTATTTTCTGATATTTTAATGAGATCTCAAATCATTTTTAAAATTCATCCCCAATTTTGGACACCATGGGTGGTGCTGCGTGTCCCTATGTGCAAGAAAAGGGGGTCTTTTGTTTCTTAGGTCTTGCCCATATTTTGTAACACCCTTAACCCGTATCCATCGCCAGATTAGGGTTACAAAGCATTACCAAACATAGCATGATAGAACACAAACACTTAACATTCAAATGATATGCATACTGCTTAAAATTTAATCATATATTAACATTAAGATATGGTTGTAAATAACTTCTCTATTGTTATTACATGTACATAACTAATTTTATCATAAAACAACCGAATTATCTTAGTTGATGCATATATATATACTAATTCATCATAAACTTATAGTTGCATATAACATAAATTTAATACTTGTCCATTTAAGATCAAATTGCGTAAAAACGAAAAGCTTATTCATCTTTCCACAAAAAAAAATGTCGTATAATGTAACTACTAGAAATTTCATTTCATAGCCAAATAACCTATCATGAATTTATATAAAAATAAAAAAATGCATAATCACCACATTATAACTATTCAATACATCAACTTCAATAAGACTAAACCTAACCATTCGACTATATGCCATAATCAAATTCATTTATATCAAAGACTACATAACTGAATTGAACCTATCAAATTTTTACAAACCATTACCGAATACAAATTATACCTATGACCACAATAAAACATGCCCATATTAGACATAAGCATAAACTACATTTTTGTACTTGTACATGAATGCTCATACTTGATCTACTTCCAAGTTTATGCTTAAATTCATTACCAAGTAACTAAGCATTTATTTTTCGAATCATGCATATAAGTCATCCAATACATATCATGATATTATATGCTGTGAGCAAAACAAGTATCAAACTATATTCAATGGTAAACCCATTCATTTATCAACTTAATCATATAAACTAGCAACTACATTCAACATCCACATTTAAACCTATCATATTCAAATTTTATGTTTAAAACAAAAGTCCAAATCATTAGATAAATAAGCATATCAACATTCATTCACCCTTATAATAAGACTAAAGAAACTCATTATTAACAACTACATTTACATCTTCATACATATATACATATACATATATATTATTATTCATACAATGCTAAACCCAAATCAAAACATGCCCTAGACATCATTCCTTCAAAACCGAACACCACAAGATAACTAAGCCATTTTTGCATGGCTTTAGTATATACATATTTGAATTTAAACAAAATTCAAACTAGTCTATACATGTTATAATCTGAAATAAGTTTGAACTTATAAAATACCGTAGTTATTTGATAGTGTGGCGAGCTTTACTGAGGAATCCCCGAGCTCGTAACAATCTCTAAAATCTATAAAACAAAAGTAAACAAAAATACAAAGTAAGAGATAAACAAAAATACAAAAATACATATAAAGATTATACCTCAATATATTATTATTATTTATTTACAATCAATCAATGTACTTACCTAATATCAAATAAGAGATAAATAACACATACCTGATTATCATAATTTCATAATCCATTAGTTATTACATTGACAAGAAACTTACTAATCACATATTTTAAAATGATTCACCGGCATGTAGCCTGCTAGGCTTAAAGCCTGATTCAGAACACCGACATTAGGCCTGCTAGACGTAAAGTCTGAATTATTTCACTGGCATTAAGCCTGCTAGACGTAAAGTCTGAATTATTTTAGTGGCATTAAGCCTACTAAGCATAGAGCTTGAATAACTCAGATACAAAATTAATCTTTCATATAATGCTTTATGATTCACATAAATCCTTCTCAAGGAACTCAAATCATATATTGGATCCACATGAATAAATATATATAATTCATAACATTAAGTTTAGCTCAAAGAACTTGTATATTACATTCGAACCTCATATGTATAGTTCAAAACATTAAATTCAGCTCAATGAATTTGTAACCTATATTCGAACCACATATATATATAAAAATGTATATATCAAATTCAGCTCAAGAGATTTTGCAATCTATGTTTGAACCACATACGTATAAGAAATTTATATATTAAATTCAACTCAAAAACTTGAATATATTTATTCGAACCACATATATATGAAATTATACATCAAATTCGACTCAAAGAAGTTAAATCTTGTAGTCGATTTACATGTCCATGCATATATTCTTCTATTAGTTTCATATCATTGAACTTAAAGTATACTTTACCTAATATACATGTAATTTATACCTTTAATATCAACATACCAATATCAATTCCTATGTTCGGCTATCATATAGAAAAATCTCAAAGTTTTATTCAATTTAAACACTTTTAGTTCCAGCTTACTAATGTATGATATATATATATATATAAATTCCAATTTGATAACATTTAAATTGTTATTAGATTTACCTCAGATATCGACGGACACAGTCGACTACTCGGCTACTTTCGATTTCCCCCGACCAAACTCTGTTTTCTTCGTTTCTTAATCTAAACATATTCAAATTTAGCCTTTTTATTCATCAAATCATTCAATTTAATCCAAAAACACATAAATGGGAAAATTACCATTTTACCCTTGACATTTTACACTTTTTGTAATTTAGTCTCTCTTGCATAAAACACAAAATACACAAAATTTGTACACACTATGCTAGGGCCGAATGTTCATAAGCTTCATACAAGTCCCAACATTTCATTTTTTTCACATTTTAGTCCCTTAAAATTTATTTTCACAATTTAGCCCTAATTACTCAATTTCACCAAAAATTCAAAGACAAAACATGTTAATCTTTCACATGTCTTTCATATTTCATCATCAACTATCATAAAGCTCAAGTATTCATCAATGGCATATCTCAAAATCACCATCAAATTCTAAAATTAAAGCATGGGCTAAATAGAACACGAAGTCACGATCACAAAAACGTAAAAATAATCAAAAACTGAAACCAAAACATACCTTAGTCAAGCTAAGGAAGTGGCGAAACTTAAGAAGCCATGGATGGTTTCTTCGTTTTCAATATTCGGCTAAAAAAGATGAACATATTCATCTTTTTATGACTTATTTTTATTATAATCTTAATATTTACCTTATTACTATATTAACCTTTTAATATTAATTATGTATAACATATATATTAAGGTTAATTTTGTCAAATGCCGTCCACTATCTAAATTTTGGTCTTATTGCATCATAAATCCTCCCATTTAAAAAGATAACAACATTTAGGTGCTTTAGATTTAACCCTTAAATTTTCATCTTACGCAATTAAGTCATTTTTATTAAATTGGACACTTTAACGACGGAATTAAAACACGAAATTTCACACAATAAATTTCACACATAATAAACTCACAAATAATATTAAGATATTTTTCTGACTCGGATTTATGGTCTCGAAACCACTATGTCTGATTAGGGTCAGTATTGGGTTGTTACAACTCTCCCCCTTAGGGATTTTCATCCCCAAAAATCTTACCAGTGAATAGGTTCAGGTAACGCTCTTTCATTGCATCCTCTGGTTCCCAAGTTTCTTCTTCAACTTCGTGTTTATGCCACAATACTTTAACTAACAGAATTTCATACGGTCCAATAAATCTCGGACTCAATTTGCCTCTACGACCGAATCTGAGTATTTTCTTCTACGGTGAGACTTTCAGAAAGACTTTATCTCAGATCTGAAACTCTATATCTTTCCTTTTTAAGTTTGTATAAGATTTCTGATGATCCGATGTTGTTTTTAGACTATCCGGAATCACTTTTACTTTTAGTTCAGTCTCTTTCATCAAATCAACCCCGTGTATCTTATTCTCGCTAAGCTCAGTCCAATACAATGGTGTACGACATTTACGACTGTATAAAGCCTCGTAAGGTGCCATTTTTATGCTAGATTGAAAGCTATTATTATACACAAATTCAATCAAAGGCAAGTATCATTCCCATGTACCTTCAAACTCGAGAATGGAACATCTCAACATATCTTCAAGTATTTGAATGATTCGTTCAGACTGGCCACCAGTTTGCGGATGGAAAGCAGTGCTAAAGTGTAGTTCCGTACCTAAAGCATCTTGCAGTTTCTTCCAAAACCATGATGTGAACCTTGGGTCTCTGTCCGAAACAATAGAAATCGGCACACCATGCAACCTCACAATCTGAGTAACATATAATTCAGCCAACTTATCAAGCTAATAATCTGAGTAAACCAAAAGAAAATGTGCCGATTTAGTCAATCTATCCAATACCACCCAAATTGCATCTTTCTTACTTGGTGTCAACAGTAAACCGGATACAAAATCCATCGTGACTCTGTCCTATTTCCACTCAGGTATCATGATCGGTTGAAGCAATCCAGAAGGTACCTGATGCTCGACTTTTACTTGCTGACAGACTAAACTTTTCAAAACAAAGTTAGAAATGTGTCACTTCATACCAGGCCGCCAATAAAGTTGTTTCAGATCATTATACATTTTTGTACTACCCGGATGAACAGATAACCAATTGCTGTAAGCTTATTCAAAATCATTTGAATCAACTCTGAATTTCTTGGGACACACATTCGGTCTTTAAACCTCAAACAACCTTCAGAATCAACTCAAAACTCTGAATCGATATTCGCATCACATTGAGCCCATTTTACTATCAATCTGTTATCAACATTTTGAGCCTCACAAATCTGTTGCAGAAATATCGGTTTAGCTTTTAATTCAGCTAAAATGGATCCATCATCACATAACATCATCTGAATGTTCATTGCCTGCAAAGCAAATGGGGACTTGCGGCTCAAAGCGTCAGCTACAACATTAGCTTTTCCCGAATGATAATCAATTACAAACTCGTAATCTTTCAGTAACTCAAGCCATCTCCGTTGTCGCAAAGTCAAATCTCTTTATGACATCAAATAATTCTGGCTCTTATGATATGTAAATATTCAACATTTCTCACCGTACAAATAGTGGTGCCATATCTTCAACGCAAACACAATAGCTGCCAATTCTAGATTGTGGTACAAATAGTGGTTCCATAGTTCTTTTCATGCGGCTTCAACTGTCGGGAAGCATAAGCTATAAATTTTTTGTCTTACATCAATACACAACCCAGTCCGTTTAACAATACATCGCTGAAAATCACAAACTCTTTACCTGTTTCAGGTTGAACTAACACCGATGCTTCTGTTATGAGTGCTTTCAACTGTTTGAAACTTTGTTGACACTTATCAGTCCACTCAAATTTCATATCCTTTTGAATTAATCCTTTTACAAATCTCTGGTAGTATCCCACTAATCCCCGGAAACTTCTGATCTCAAATACATTTTCGGTGGTTTCCAATTCATAATTGCTGTTATCTTGCTTGGATCAACCCTGATGCCTTCTGCTAAGACAATATGACCCAGAAATCTGACTTTGTGAAGCCAGAATTCACATTTGCTGAATTTAGGATATAACTGTTTATCTCTCAAAGTCTACAACACGATTCTCAAATGTTCAATATGCTCCATCTTATCACGAGAATAGATCAGAATGTCATCAATGAATACAACAACGAATCTGTCTAAATATGGTCTGAAAACACAGTTCATTAAATCCATAAATACCACAAGAGCGTTAGTCAAACCAAAAGGCATAACTAAAAATTCATAGTGACTGTACCGGGTTCTGAAAGTAGTCTTTGGTATATCAGAATCTTTAACTCGCATCTGATAGTAGCTGGATCTCAATTTATCTTCGAGAATACTGAATCCCCTTTCAACTGATCAAACAGGTCGTCAATCCATGGCAACGGATATTTGTTCTTTATAGTCACTTTGTTCAACTGACGATAATCA
The DNA here is from genome assembly GCF_007990345.1 of Gossypium hirsutum. NCBI lineage: Eukaryota > Viridiplantae > Streptophyta > Magnoliopsida > Malvales > Malvaceae > Gossypium > Gossypium hirsutum. The sequence continues at coordinate 29,149,057 of NC_053448.1, read as the reverse complement.
ATACACATTCTCATTGTGCCATCTTTCTTTCTCACAAACAAAACTGGAGTACCCCAAGGCGAGAAACTCGGTCATGCGAAACCCCTATCGGTCAACTCTTGCAACTTAGCTTTCAATTCTTTTAATTCGGTCGGTGCCATTTTGTACGGAGCTATCAAAATTGGAGTCATCCCCAGCACTAACTTAATCCCAAACTCTACCTCTCGTATCGGCGGCAAACCCGACAATTCTTCAGGAAACACATCCGAGTACTCACACACAACAGGTACTGATTCAATCTTTCTTTTAGTTACTTTAGAGTCAAGAACATAAGCAAGGTAAGCTTCCCAACCCTTTCTCACATATTTATGAGCTAGCATAGAGGATATCACTGCTGGTAACCCATTTAGATTATTAGATTCAATCCGAATAATCTCATCATTTTGACTCCGCAAATCAATAGTCTTTCGTTTACAGTTTACAACAGCATTATGCACGGTTAACCAGTCCATACCAAAAATTATATCGAACTCGTTGAATGGCAACAACATCAAATTAGCCAAAAAACACGAATCTCGAATCATCAACAGTCAATTCTTACACACTTTGTCAACCAAAGCACACCGACCTAGGGGGTTTGATACTCTAATCACAAACTCATTAGACTTAACAGGAAAAGTCTTACTGGATACTAAAGTCTCACACACATATGAATCAGTCGAACCAGGATCAATCAATTCTATAACATTAGTATCATAAGAGTGAAAGTATGAGTTTTGACATCTGGGAAAGAAGCCTCCTCGCAAGCGCATATAGCATATGCTCTGGCAGGTGCACGAGCTTTAGATTGAATTGTCGTGTCTTTTATCCCTCTCTGACTGCCACTTGTATTACCTGTATGTCTGGGTGGTCTACCTTGCACTGACATATTACTCGGTCTGGTACTCTGAACAGTGTTTTGCTCAGCTAACATCGGGTACTCCTAAATAAAATGATCCTTCAATCCACACTTAAAACAAGACCGATCATGCAATCTACAATCTCTATGATGCCATTTACCACAATGCTTACACTCTGATCTATTCTGTCGAACATTGTCAACACTAGCAACTAAAGTGGCTCGTGAACTCTTAGGAGGTCGATCTCGATCTCGTCTAGAAAAGCCTGTAGTAGCTTTAGATCGACTAATATCCTCTCTAAATTTCTTTGAGGTCAACTAGAATGATTTACTGAATGTTCTTTTATGAGAATCTCTAGCTTCAAAGTCAGCTTTTCTCTTTTCTTTCCCGAGCTTTTTGGCTTTGCAAGCTCGTTAAACAAGTATCACTAACTCTTTTATCTCAAGTATGCCAACTAATAGTTTAATGTCCTCATTCAACCCATCTTCAAATCTCTTACACATAATAGCTTCGATCGACACACACTCACAGGCATATCTGCTAAGTTGCACAAATTTCCGTTCATATTCAGAGACAGTTATACGGCCCTGTTTAAGTTCAAGAAATTCTTTACGTTTCTGATCAATGAATCTCTGACTGATATATTTCTTGCAGAACTCAATCTGAAATAATTTTCAGGTGACACACTCTTTCGGTACGACCGACACTAAAGTGTTCCACCAATGATTGGTAGAGTCGAATAATAATGATATGGCACATTTCAAGCATTCTTCGGGTGTACATGACAGTTCTTCAAATACACGGATAGTGTTATCAAGCCAAAATTTAGCCCTTTCAGCATCATCATTAACTGTGGCCCTAAACTCTTCGGCCCCATATTTTCCACTTTTATCAATAGGGGCTTAATTAACCTCATCAGATTAATCATCGGAGGTATCACAGGTATCAGAGATGAATTATTCTGAGGGGGGTTATTGGACAGTCGGATTAGTTCGAATATACTGAGTAAACCAATCGTTCATCATTTGATAGACGTCTTGTTTAGCCTCCCCCTCATGGCTACTCGAGGTAGGTCAAGAATCAACTGGCGCTATCCCATGCACGGGAGCAGGTGCTATACTTTCAACATCATCTGCTACAGCTCTATCGGGATCCATTTACTATATGAAAATATATTTTAAATTGTCAGAAGTCATCACACTATCATAGTATAATTTATCGCATGTATAGCTAGACTCTCATGAGCCACCTTAGTCCTAGAACTGACTAAACCGTAGCTCTGATACCAATTAAATTGTAACACCCTAACCCATATCCGTCGCCGAATTAGGGTTACGAAGCATTACCGGACATAGCATGATAGAACACAAACATTTAACATTCAAATGATATGCATACTGCTTAAAATTTAATCATATAGTAACATTAAGGTATGGTTGTAAATAACTTATCTATTGTTATTACATGTACACAACTCATTTTATCATAAAACAACCGAATTATCTTATTTAATGCATATACATATATACTAATTCATCATAAAATTATAGTTGCATATAACATAAATTTAATACTTGTCCATTTAAGATCAAATTGCGTAAAAACGAAAAGCTTATTCATCTTTCCACATAAAAAAATGTCGTATAATGTAACTACTAAAAATTTCATTTCATAGCTGAATAACCTATCATGAATTTATATAATAAAAATAAAAAAATGCATAATCACCACATTATAACTATTCAATACATCAACTTCAATAAGACTAAACCTAACCATTCGACTATATGCCATAATCAAATTCATTTATATCAAAGACTATATAACCAAATTTAACCTATCAAATTTTTACATACCATTATCGAATAGAAATTATACCAATGACTACAACAAAACATGCCCATATTAGACATAAGCAAAAACTCCATTTTTATACTTGTACATGAATGCTCATACTCGATCTACTTCCAAGTTTATGCTTAAATTTATTACACAGTAACTAAGCATTTATTTTTCGAATCATGCATATAAATCATCCAATACATATCATGATATTATATGCTATGAGCAAAACAAGAATCAAATTATATTCAATGGTAAACCCATTCATTTATCGACTTAATCATATAAACTAGCAACTACATTCAACATCCACATTTAAACCTATCATATTCAAATTTTATGTTTGAAACACAAGTCCAAATCATTAGATAAATAAGCATATCAACATTCATTCACCCTTATAATAAGACTAAAGAAACTCATTATTAACAACTACAGGTACATCTTCATACATATATACATATACATATATATTATTATTCATATAATGCTAAACCCAAATCAAAACCGAACACCACAAGATAACTAAGCCATTTTTGCATGGCTTTAGTATATACACATTTGAATTTAAACAAAATTCAAACTAGTCTATACATGCCATAATCCAAATTAAGTTTCAACTTATAAAATACCATAGTTATTTGATAGTGTGACAAGCTTTACTGACGAATCCCCGAGCTCGTAACAATCTCCAAAATCTATAAAACAAAAGTAAACAAAAATACAAAGTAAGCTACCATTTATAAATACTATCAAAACATTTATTAACCTCAAGACTTTTTATTCATAACAAATAAACATGATAAACTCACAAATTTGTACCTACCATTTGCACATAACCGAATATGTATACTCATCGAATACATAAAAATATATACCTCAATATATATTTTTTATTTACAATCAATCAATGTACTTACCTAATGTCAAATAAGAGATAAATAACACATACCTGATTATCATAATTTCATAATCCATTAGTTATTACATTGACAAGGAACTTACTAATCACATATTTTAAAATGATTCACGGACATTAAGCGTGCTAGATGTAAAGTCTGAAATATTTCACCGGTATTAAGCCTGTTAGACGTAAAGTCTGAATTATTTCATTGGTCTTTAGCCTGCTAGACGGAAAGTCTAAATTATTTCAGTGGCATTAAGCCTGCTAAGCACAGAGCCTAAATAACTTAGATACAAAATTAATCTTTCATATAATGCTTTATGATTCACAAAAATCCTTCTCAAGAAACTCAAATCATATATTCAATCCACATGAATAAATATATATAATTCATAACATTAAGTTTAGCTGAAAGAACTTGTATATTACATTCAAACCTCATATGTATAGATCAAAACATTAAATTCAGCTCAATGAATTTGTAACCTATATTCGAACCACATATATATATAAATGTATACATCAAATTTAGTTTAAGAGATTTTGCAATCTATGTTTAAACCACATACGTATAAGAAATTTATATATTAAATTCAACTAAAAAACTTGAATATATTTATATATATTTATTCGAACCACATATATGAAATTATACATCAAATTCGGCTCAAGAAGTTAAATCTTGCATTTGATTTGCATGTCCATGCATATATTCTTCTATTATTTTCATATCATTGAACTTAAAGTATACTTTAGCTAATATACATGTAATTTATACCTTTAATATCAACATACCAAAATCAATTCCTATGTTCGGCTATCATGTATAAAAATCTCAAAGTTTTATTCAATTTAAATACTTTTAATTCCAGCTTACTAATGTGTGATAGATATATATATATATAAATTCCAATTTGATAACATTTAAATTGCTATCACACTTACCTCGGATATCGACGGACACAATCGACTACTTGGCTACTTTTGATTTCCCCTGATCTAACTCCGTTTTCTTCATTTCTTGATCTAAACATATTCAAATTTGGCCTTTTTATTCATCAAATCATTCAATTTAATCCAAAAACACATAAATGGGCAAATTACCATTGTGCCCTTGAGATTTTACACTTTTTGTAATTTAGTCTCTCTTGCATAAAACACAAAATACACAAAATTTGCACACACTATGCTAGGGCCGAATGTTCATACGCTTCATACAAGTTCCAACATGTCATTTTTTTCACATTTTAGTCCCTCAAAATTTATTTTCACAATTTAGCGCTAATTACTCAATTTCACCAAAAATTCAAAGACAAAACATGTTAATCTTTCACATATCTTTCATATTTCATCATCAACTATCATAAAGCTCAAGTATTCATCAATGGTATATCTCAAAATCACCATCAAATTCTAAAATTAAAGCATGGGCTAAATAGAACACGAAGCAACAATCACAAAAATGTAAAAATCATCAAAAACCAAAACCAAAACATACCGTAGTCAAGCTAAGGAAGTGGCGAAACTTACAAAGCCATGGATGGTTTCTTCCTTTTCAATATTCAGCTAACAAAGATGAACATATTCATCTTTTTATGACTTATTTTTATTATAATGTTAATATTTACCTTATTATTATAATAATTATTTATAACATATATATTAAGGTTAATTTTGTTAAATGCTGGCCACTATCTAACTTTTGGTCTTATTGCATCATAAATCCTCCCATTTAAAAAGACAACAACATTTAGGTGCTTTTAGATTTAAGCTTTAAATTTTCATTTTACGCGATTAAGCTATTTTTATTAAATCGGACTCTTAAACGATGGAGTTAAAACACGAAAATTTCACACAATAAATTTCACACATAATAAACTCACAAAATAATATTAAGATATTTTTTTGACTCAGATTTGTGGTCCCAAAACCACTATGTCTGATTAGGGTCAATATTGGGCTGTTACATATTTTCCAGCATTAAATTGTTTTCTTGAAACCTCTTAATCATCCTTTAATCATATGTTAATTAGGGAGAGAATTTATTGATCAATTAGCCAATTGGATTTTACAAATCATGAAGCGTAAGTGCAATTAAGAATAACTAGTTTCTTATTTCAACATAGTTGTTGGGTAAAGGGTATGAATTGATTAAATGAAGGAATTTAATCATTAATTAGCTACTTATTTTTTAGTATATTATTGAATTAGGTGCTGACCCAAGCGTCCCAAATCATCCGTAAAGATGAAGAATGGTTGTACGTACAATTCTTATCGATAAAGTGTAAGGAATCTAACTAGTTTGGATTAATAAAATAGTTATAATTCCAACAATTGGTTTGAAGTCATAAGTGGGTGTTTGGGGGCTGGTTTAATGGTAAATTGGTTGAATTTATATTGACTTTTGGTTTAGGTTCGTGTAAAGAATTATTATGGAAAATTGGAAGATTCGCTAGTGTGCTGCGTGGAAGCAAAAAATATGGTGTGGGTCCCAAACTCATATAATTGTTTGAAAATGTTAAATATCATGTTATATTTGATTAATTAGCTTGTTTATTGGATTGTATTAAAATCCAAATTATTTATTTTGTGAGTGGTTGAACCAGGTATGTTTCGAGCCTTCAAAGATTGACATGTTGTCAATATTGCTAGTTTTGATAGTATGAATGTTTGATTGAGTTTGTAATTGCATAATTGAGTTATGAGATATAAGAATATTTGACTGAATGATATAATGTATTGAAATATTAAGCTAATGTATGATTTCAACGCATGAGATATTTTTTATAATGTGTACTGAAAATGGTGCTATTTATGCACAATGAAAATCTGTAAAGTATGTAAAATTGAACGATATTGACTGATACCAACACAATGGTAATTTGAAAGTTTGGAACATTGTTTCCATTTACTTAAATTATGAGATTATTGAGGACATGCTGAGCATGTCAAATGAATGTGAAAAGTATTGAGATATGATTATGTTTGAGATTGTGTGACATATTGCATATGTGTTGGGTTGGGATTTTGTGGTTGATGGAGGAGTTCCATGGAGTATCGACGGCATATTAAGCCGGCATTATTCATAGTTAGTGCACTATACCTGGAGTACCAAGGCAAATGGTGATTGATCGTATTTTTACTAGCAGCTTGTCTGAATTTTTATTGGCAGAATTCTTTGCATATTGTTATTGGTGGTTTTTACCACAAAGGGCTTAAACCCATAATGTTTTGGAGTTCGGATGATGGGTTTTGCGGAACTCGTGGTGTGTAGTGGATGGTATGGGTAAGAACCTTTTCATTGCATCAGTCACGACAGATTCGAATGTTATTGATTTATGATATGTGTTGTATTGAATGGTATCAAAATTAATGATTGTTACTCGAATGAATGATATCCCATGCTCATACACCATTTGACATCAATTTGATGATGACTATGTAATGATATGAAATTCCTATAATGGTTCTATTTTCTTCTGTTAAAGCTAATTTGTTTCACTATATTTGATATTTCTATTTGTTTAAATAATTGTTCGACTCACGCTGAGCTTTTCATAAGCTTACCCTCAATAGTGTTTAACTTTTTAGGAAACCTCAAAATTAGGACCGAACTCGGTATTTGGGGAATTACCTTGGACCTCAGATTATTTTTTTAAGTTTTAATCAGTCTGTATTGGTTTTTTTTTTTGTAATTTTTAATGAGTTCTGGTCTGTGGCTTGGTAACTTTTCTTTTGAGGATTTTTGCATGCATGGATTACTGAAGCATAATAACCGAATAATGCATGATATCGGGCTTAAGTAAAATTTGATTATTGTTCCCTAGTTTCCGCTGCATTGCAAAGGAATCGTTTTTGAAAAACAAATTGATAAGGCAACTAAGTTTCCAAAATTACATGAAAAATTGTTTTTCCACTGCATTTGTTTAACATTAGGTTTTTTTTTAAAAGAGCGACAAGCAAACGGTTTTTCTAAAACAACACTATCACCAATAAACTGAATCTCCAGTATACACGAGCTAATGAATGAATACTTTTAAGCTAACTCAAAGTACAACTACGGTTTTCTCTAAAATGAGTTTATTTAAGGTTTTCAAAAGTAACGTAAGTTAGCTTAGCCATTTCGGTGGCTAATGTAGCCTTCTCAATCTAGCCATAACGTCTAGACCGAATTTGGGAGGTTACATTACCATTGATGAATCTCATGTTCAAGAGCTAAAAGATCAAGATTTGAAAAACCATTTTAGTCAATTTAGATTGAAAATAATGATTACAAACAACCTTAGAATGAATTTAGAGTTGAGAAAATACCTTCAATCGATCTGGAATCCCCAATACTTAAGATTGGATCAAGATCTTTGAAGAACTCAGATAAGTGTTTTCTCAACTTTGGAAATCTTTTCTAGGGAATTTTGAATTCATTATTGGAGGTTGATTAGAGTGGTATACTTGTGTTTGTGAGGAATTCCTTCTTGGATGGCTCAATTGGACATCCATTGTTTCTATCTTTCATCAGTTTACCTATTCCATCATCAATCCTTACTTCATTTTCTTTATTTATTTGTTGTTATTTTTATGCATCTAACTTCCTTGCTATTTTAGTTGTTTCTTTGGTTGAAAGAAACTCCCATCCAAATTCGGATACAGCTCGGTAGACTTCTAAAGCATTCGATCACCATACCTCTTTTAAAATGAATTCTTTTGTTCTTGCCTTTAAATTTTCTTACTAATTTTATGATTAAGTTGTTGATTTGTTTCTTTTGTTTTTCAGCCACCCTATAACACCCAGTTTCCAATTAACCGAGAATTAAGAATAATTGAAAAACTAAATTGAAAAAGATTGAAGCTGGTGGCCTATATTCAAAAAAACTAGAAAGTTGGAAACTGGATTAGACATGGTTGAAACCCAAACCTAGTTTAGTTAGAATGGAACTAGTCGGTCCCTTAGTGGGAGACATCATAACTAGTAATGGATGGTTCTCCTATGGTTGGTAATAGCATGGGAAGGGATATAAATAGTTGGGAGATGACTCTCAGGAATGATTTTCTTCCCGACCTTGTCCAATTTTTCACGTTCTTCATCTTATTTGGTAGCTCAAAGATGAAGAAGCCATGGAAGGTTCTGCATAGAGCAAACTTCATGAGAATCAAGCTAGAAAAGTAGGGATGTCGGTAAGCGGGTAAGGTTCTTAACCCTTTTATGTACGTAGGATAAAGTTATGGACTTGAAAACTATTTTAAGGGTTCTGCATGTTTCTGAAAAATGGATTTACGTTAAAAATATTGAGTATAACCCATGATTTTTGGTCGCAAGCTACTGCCTAGAGAATGGAAGCTCTGGTACTCAAAAGTAGGAATAAACTATGGAAATGACGAAGATTCATATGAGTTCCAGACTCCAAACCTACTGTTATGGTCTATGCTATTTAAGCATGTCATGGTTGCATAAGCATGAAGTATGGTGATATAAGCATGCATTGCATGACTACGGTTAAACCTCAAAGGAATAAATGATGTTTGGATGGAAATGGGGAGAGAATTGATTAGTTAATGTCTCGGGTGAAGCTCTACACCTTGCGAAGGGAACATTACAGTGTTCAAGCATTAAGGTTAAATGGTGTAAAGAAGGTAATGGGAGGAGGGTTTAGGTAATATGAATCATGGAATGGTATTTACTACGATGGCGGTATCGACTGGTGCATCAGGGTGACACCGTGACGAAGGTATATAGTGTAAGACCATAGATGAAAGACACTATAGCAGCTTGGTATGAGGTATATAGCATAAAACCATGGATGAAAGACGTCATGGTAGTAGGGTACATGATAAAGGTATATGGTGAAATATCATGGATGAAAGATGATGTGGCAGCCAGGTATGATGAGTAAGTCCATGGATAAAAGACGCGATGACATCATAAGATAATATGCTAGGATAGTGAAGCAGTATAAGACAATAGATGAAAGACTCCTTGGCATCCATAGAGTAAGTCTGTTGGGACAGTAAATACCAAACAAAGTAAGTCCGCTAAGGTAGTAAACACAAAATAGAGTAAATCCTCTAAGATAGTAAACACGTGTAATGCCCCCAAAATTTAGCCTAGAAGTATTGGGCCTTAAGAAAGGGAACGGTTAGGAAACTGTGCACAAAAGTATGTCTGCTTTAGTGGTTAATGGTCCTGAGAGGAGTTGGAAACACGGTCCTGAGAGGAGTTGGAAAAGTCTTGGGTTCAAACCTGAGCTTTAGCAAAAATTTTGGTTTTAAGTGGATAAAATTCTGGATGCTTGGATGTAAGCCTTTTAAATTATTGTGTTAAAAAAATTACATAAGGAAGCATGTGGTCTAGTGGTTGTGGTGTCATTAAGGTTGCAAGGGAGCCTAGGTTCAAGTCTTGGCTCTTGCAATTTATTTTGGTTTTTCTTTTAAAGGAACCTGGACTTTGGCCTTTAGACATTTTAATTAATTGAAGATAAAATATGGCACAAATGAGCTTGTGGCCTAGGGGTGGTGGCGTGAATTGGCTGATGCGAGAGCTTAGGTTCGAATCCCTTGGCATGCAAAGAGTATTTATTTGATTTCCCTTGTGCCGATTTTGTAAGTGTCCATTTGTGCATTTTGGGTATTCGACTTCTACCATTCTAGTAAATTAAACTATTTTGTTTTCAAGTTCATTCTTATCCCCCTCTTTTGCACCAACATCTGTCGACATCTCCTCTTCTTCTCTATTATTTTCAAGTTTGGCCAACTACTTGTTTCATCCCTTCTTGCCTATTGATTCTTTCGGCCAAATCTATCACCCTAGCCCTTGGGACTCTTCCTCATTTTCGGCTTGTGACCGAAAGTTCTCCCCTCCCTTTTCGATTCAGATTCTTCTATTCTTCGGGTGGTTCTTACTCTAGCCAAAACTGAACACTGTCCTCTCTCTGTTTCGGTTCTGCGAGTTTTTCTGACAAGGCAGTAAGTGGTTCATATTCCCTCTTTCCTTTCAAACCTGGTTTCTTTAAAATTTTCTAATAGCCGAATATTATTTTGGTTGAGAAGATGGTATTCGTGGATTTAAGCCACATTTTCAATTGACCCTAGCTAACAAGATCTGTTTATAATTCAGATTCTCGATAAGGCGTGTGATCAATTTTGGGTTAAAGATCTTAGAGGATTAAGCCACCCTCATTCAATCAAGGTAAGGTGGTATTTTTGGGCAAAAAATTAAGAAGTGGTTAACTTGATTCGTCAGTTAAGTAACTGAAGGTTGGAATGAATGCATGTTTGTAACAACCCGATTCTGGGCCTAGTCGGAACAGTGGTTTCGAGACCTCAAATTCGACGAGGGAAAATATAATTATTATTATATTTTTATGGTTTACAATTTCACAGAAAAATTTCGAAGTTTGGGCACTCAATTTAGTCAAAAGGACTAAATTGTAAAAAGTGCAAAAGTTGGGTTCTATATGTTTGAGGTGTCCAATTGCTATGAAACTTTAAATTGGAGGTCCTTATGTTGTAATTAGACCATTAGGTAATTGATGGACAAAAATGGGCATAGAATTAGTGAAATAGATTTTTTTTAAGTAAGGGCATTTTAGTCATTTGGTAATAAAAAGAAATAAAATGGGAAAAAGATGAAAAAATGGTGTCATCTTCTGCATGGTGAACGAAATCAGCAAGGGGAAGCCATAGTTAGGGTTTTCAAGCTTCCAAGATCCATAGTAAGTGATTCCAAGCCTCGTTTTTAATGTTCTTTACGTTTTTGGAGTCCCGGTAACTTGATTTAGCTTATTCTAGCAATAATTTAACCTAGGGTTCATATTCGGAAAAATACCCGGAGGTGAAATGTGTTTATTTTGATATTTTATGGTAGAATATGAAACTTAAAATTATGTTAAATAACTTTTGCTAGCTGATTTTAAGTGAAAACGGGTAAATCGACATAATCGGTAAAAATATTTAATGTTCATAAGTACATGTTAGAATGAGAATTTGATATTTCCATAGAAGGAAAAAGTGTTCAGCATGTTGTAAAACATAAGAATAGGAGTGAAATTTAATTTTCGAGCTTGGGGACAAAAATGTAATTATGCAAAAGTTTAGGGACAAAATCATAATTTTGAGAAAAGTTGAGTCGAAGCTTGTTTAATAAATGTGAATGTTAAAAAAGCTCAATTTTCTGTTATAGATCAAGAAAGACGAGAAGTCAACCTTAATCGGGGAAAAGAGAAGATTGGGGATTAAATTCCAAAATCTTTACATTTTGTATCGAGATAAGTTGTATGTAATTAATACATTGTTATAATTATTTTTGTTATATTTCGTGACAATATATGTGAAAGGGTTGGATATGAAATAGTTATATTAAAGTTAGAAATTTGAAATTGATAGTTTATTTGTTTAAAATCAGCTTGGTTTATGGATATACCAACTGCAAGTAATGGTTGAAGTGATTTAAATCGAATTATTAAATTGGTTATGGAGTTGAGTGGAAAGATTGATATTATAATGTGCTATGGAGAAATTGTAAATTATTGGAAATTAAGAATCTTTGTGGAACTGTCGGAATGGTAAATATTTGAATAAGGTATCGATGAACACGTGTGTAGTACTGTGTGAAGGCTACTATGTGAATCGATAAATGATGGTCACATGTGTAGTACTAAGTGAAGGCTGCTACGTGAACCGTAAAACTTGATCACGTGTGTAGTACTATGTGAAGGCTACTACGTGAACCGTAAAACTTGATCACGTGTATAGTACTATGTGAAGGCTACTACGTGAACTGTAAAACTTGATCACGTGCGTAGTACTATGTGAAGGCTACTACGTGTATCGAATGATAAAAGTAACATGGGTAGTACTGTGTGAAAACCACCAAATATTTGTTGTTATACCGACATGTTCAATGAGATATAAGTCTGTGATTGGAACGTGATAAGTTGCGAAAGAGTGACTGAAGTGATGAAGTCTTGTATTGTGTTATAAAATAAATGTTTATAGTGCTATGTGAATGAGGAATGTCGGAATAGAATAGATTTGGACGGTGACAGTGATGTTAGTTTGAAAAATGACAAAAAATTATAGAAATTGATTTAGTGGTTGAATAAGACATGAAATTAAATCTTAATGAGTCTACTTTCAGATAAAACAGAAAGAATGGCCAAAGGAGTTATATATTTTGAGATATTGGAATTTTAGTGAGACAAGGCTGAATGATTTTGAAATCCTCTATTCTGATTTTAGAAAATCACTAAAAATTGTACAAAAATAATTATGTTTTTCAATTTACATTCTTAAATTTCTTATTAAATCTATTTTCAAAAGAAATAACTGGGCACATCATTTGAACTGTGTACTAAGAGATAGCTAACTTTTAGTGAAGAGAGGTCAGAAGTGTCAAGCAGTGAAATAGGGGAATATTTATAGAATAAACTGTACTAATTGGCTAAACCAAAAATTCTAAAAATTTTATGGTAAGAATTTAAATGAGTCTAGTTTCAGGTAAAATTTATGGATCTTAATTTGGAGTTTCGTAGCTCTGGATAAAAATATTTTAGTGACTGTGACGTAGAGAAATAGTTTGCTTGAAATTGAATAGATAATAGATTTATGTGTGATAAAAATTATATTATATATGGTATCATGCTAGAAATTTTTTTATCAATTACATACATACTTACTAAGCTATAAGCTTACTCTTCTTTATTTTTCCCTTGTTTTATAGTGATATTAATCAGCTCGGGAATTGGACGGGGTCAGAACATCATCTACACTATCATCATCTTTTGGGTATTTTGCAACCAATACTTTGAAAAATGGCAGGTATAGATGACTTAATGTAATGTGGTATAAATTTATATATATATGTATAAAATATTGTTTGGTTTAAAATGTTGGTGTATATTAATTAATAAATTGTTTCCTTAAACTATTAACAAAGTAATTAGAATGTTGTGGATGGATAAATTGTGTCTGAACGTATAATTGAATTTGGTTGAAATATTGAAGTTGTTTGAAATTATGTTCCGAGAATTTGCAGAAGGAATTGAATGTTTGTGAAAAGGAATTATGTCAAAAGTTTTGTAAAAAAAATATTTCAGATCGTTTGATAACACTTCTTACTTTGTTTCGATGATGAATACCGGTAAGAGATGTTACATTTTAATGGTATCAGAGCTATGGTTTAGTCGATTCTCGGATTAGTATAATGTGTGTAAAAGTCTATCTATACATGCCATAAATATATTGTGATAGTGTGATGATTTCTGACAATTTAAAATTTTGTTTTATATAGGAAATGGATCGTAACCGAAGTGTAGCAGATGATGTTGAGAGTAACGCGCTGGCTCTCGTACAAGGGACCGCGCTTGAAAAAAGTAGACATGAGACGCAAAGTCAGGATGTGGCTCGGGAAGCCTTCCTTCATATGATGAATAATCGGTATATAGAATTTGTTCGTGCAAATCCGAATGTTCAACCTCCTCTACCCCCTCCTTTTCCTCAACCGGTTCCCGTAGCTCCACAAAATGTTGACTTGGTAAGATCAAGTAAACCTCCCGTTGACAAAATTCGAAAGCATGGGGTTGAAGATTTCAGGGCTAATATAGATGATAATCAGCAGAAGGTGGAGTTTTGGCTCGAAAATTTCATTCGGGTATTTGATGAATTATCTTGTACTCCTGAAGAATGTTTAAAGTGTGCAATATCATTGTTAAAAGACTCAGTGTATCGTTGGTGGAAAACATTGGTATCTGTGGTTCTGAAAGAAAGGGTTACATGAGACTTCTTCCAGGATGAATTCAAAAAAATACATAAGCCAACGATTCATCGATCAAAAACACAATGAATTTCTCGAGTTGAAGCAGGGTCGAATGTCTGTGGCAGAGTATGAAAGAGTGTTTGTTAGATTAAGTAAATATGCCCAAGAATGTGTACCCACAGAAGCTGCTATGTGTAAAAGGTTTGAAGATGGTTTAAATGAAGACATTAGGATATTTGTTGGAATGTTGGAATTGAAGGAATTTGTAGTATTGGTTGATCGAGCTTGTAAGGCTGAAGAATTGAATAAAGAAAAGAGAAAAGCTGCGATGGAGGCTCAAGATACAAGAAAGCGACCCATGAGTAAACCATTTCAAACTCAGTTAAAGAAGTCTAAAGAGATGAATCCTTGAGTGACTACTTCAACTGGATATCCACGTCGAGACCGGGGAAAATTGTATTTGGGTCCCGAAGCTCAAGCTACGTCGGTATCAAGTGTGGGTATTGTGAAGCCTAGTAAACAAGAGTGTCAGCATTGTGGTAGGCAACATCTTGGTGAATGCTATTTAATTAGCCGAGCTTGTTTCAAGTGTGGTTCTTGACAACATTATATTAAATATTTCTTTGAGAAAATTGAAGAAGAAAAATTTTAGAATGTTAGATCGAGTGATAATGTCAGCAGAGGTAGACTACCGAGGAACACTGGAACTAGAGACAGTGGTAAAAGCGTAATGAAGGGTACAACTGCAAGACCAGAACGTCGAACACCTGCCAGAACTTATGCCATATGTGCTCGTGAGGATGCATCATCTCCCGATGTGATTACTGGTACATTCTCTCTCTATGATATTGATGTTGTTGCTTTGATTGACCCTGGGTCTACTCATTCATATGTATGTGTGAATTTAGTATCTAATAAAAATTTTCCTGTTGAAAACACTGAATTTGTGGTAAAAGTATCAAACCCTTTAGGCAAATATGTTTTAGTCGATAAGGTTTGCAAGAATTGTCCTTTGATGATTCAAAGTCACTGTTTCCTGGCTAATTTGATGTTGTTACCATTTAATGAGTTCGATGTTATTTTGGGTATGGATTGGTTGATATTGCATGATGCCAAGGTAAATTGTAGACCGAAAATCCTTGAATTGAAGTGTGAAAATGGTGAAATTCTTCGGGTTGAAACAGAGGAGCCGAATAAATTACCTATGGTGATCTCGTTCATGTTTGTTCAGAAGTACATGAGAAAAGGATGTGAAGTTTATCTTGCTTATGTGTTGAATACTGGTATAACTGGGTCGAAACTTGAATCAGGGCTGGTAGTCTGTGAATTTCCAGACGTATTTCCAGAGGAACTGCCTGGGTTACCTCCGATTAGAGAAGTTGAGTTTGCTATTGACTTGTTACCTGGTACTGCACTGATTTCTATTGCTCCGTATCAGATGGCTCCGACTGAATTGAAAGAATTAAAAGCTCAGTTGCAAGAACTGACGGATAAAGGATTTGTGAGACCGAGTTTTTCTCCCTGGGGTGTTCCTGTATTATTTGTGAAGAAGAAAGACGGCTCTATGAGACTTTGTATTGGTTATCGTCAGGTCAACAAAGTGACTATAAAGAACAAGTATCCCTTGCCAAGAATTGATGATTTGTTTGACCAACTAAAATAAGCAATAGTGTTTTCAAAGATTGATCTGAAATCCGGTTACTATTACTTGAGAGTTAGGGAGTCAGATGTGCCAAAGACTGTTTCAGAACGAGGTACGGACACTACGAATTTTTGGTAATGCCTTTTGGTTTAACTAATGCTCCGACTATTTTTATGGATTTGATGAAATGAATTTTCCGGCCGTATCTGGATAAGTTCGTGGTGGTGTTCATAGACGATATTTTAATTTGTTCTCAAGATGAATCTGAGCATGCCGAACATTTGAGAACTGTGTTGCAGATTCTGAGAGAGAAGAAATTGTACGCTAAATTCATCAAAAGTGAGTTTTGGCTTCGTGAGGTCGGATTCTTGGGACATATAGTTTCAAGTGAGGGTATTCGGGTTGATCCAAGAAAAATCTCAACAATTGTTGATTGCGAACCACCAAAGAATGTGTCTGAAGTTAGAAGCTTTCTGGGCTTTTCCGGGTATTACAGACGTTTTGTCAAGGGATTCTCGACTGGTGCTTCAGGGTGACACCGTGACGAAGGTATATAGTGTAAGAACATAGATGAAAGACACTGTAGTAGCCTGGTATGAGGTACATAGCTTAAAACCATGGATGAAAGACGTCATGGTAGTAGGGTACATGATAAAGGTATATGGTGAAATATCATGGAAGAAGATGATGTGGCAGCCAGGTATGATGAGTAAGTCCATGGATAAAAGATGCCATGACATCATAAGGTAATATGCTAGGATAGTGAAGCAGTATAAGACAATAGATGAAAGACTCCTTGGCATCCATAGAGTAAGTCTGTTGGGACTATAAATACCAAACAAAGTAAGTCCGCTAAGGTAGTAAACACGTGTAATGCACCCAAATTTGGGCCTAGAAGTATTGGGCCTTAAGAAAGGGAACGGTTAGGAAACTGTGCACAAAAGTATGTCTGCTTTAGTGGTTAATGGTCCTGAGAGGAGTTGGAAAAGTCTTGGGTTCAAACCTGAGCTTTAGCAAAAATTTTGGTTTTAAGTGGATAAAACTCTGGATGCTTGGATGTAAGCCTTTTAAATTATTGTGTTAAAAAAATTACATAAGGAAGCATGTGGTCTAGTGGTTGTGGTGTCATTAAGATTGCAAGGGAGCCTGGGTTCAAGTCTTGGCTCTTGCAATTTATTTTGGTTTTTCTTTTAAAGGAACCTAGACTTTATCAAAAGTGATTTTTGGCTTCGTGAGGTCAGATTCTTGGAACATATAGTTTCAAGTGAGGGTATTCGGGTTTATCAAAGCAAAATCTCAGCAATTGTTGATTGGGAACCACCAAAGAATTTGTCTGAAGTTAGAAGCTTTCTGGGCTTAGCCGGGTATTACAGACGTTTTGTCAAGGGATTCTCGATGATTGCTTATCCTATGACTAAGTTACTACAAAAGAATGTCAAGTTTGAATGGACCGATAAATGTCAACAAAGTTTTGAGAAACTGAAGGCATTATTGACTGAGGCGCCAGTGTTGGTATAACCTAAGTCAGGGAAGGAGTTTATAATTTACAGTGATGCATCGTTGAATGGTCTGGGGTGTGTGTTAATGCAAGAGGGCAAAGTAATAGCTTATGTTTCGATACAGTTGAAACCACATGAGAAAAATTATCCGACGCATGATTTAGAATTGGCTGCCATTGTTTTTGCTTTAAAAATTTGGTGTCATTATTTTTATGGTGAGAAATGCCAAATCTTCACTGATCATAAAAGTTTGAAGTATTTAATTAATCAAAAAGACCTGAACTTACGAGATTATTTGCTTTGAGAGCTATGAGTACGAGATTAACTTTATCTGATGATGGTTCAATTTTGGCTGAATTGAGGGCTAGATCGTTGTTCCTTCAGCAAATTCGGGAAGCCTAAAAGAATAACAGTGTATTACAAGCCAGGAGAGCTCAGTGTGAATCAGTGTTGATTCAGATTTTCGAATTAGATCAGATGATTGTCTGATGTTACGAGATAGAATATGTGTACTGAAAAACGATGAGTTGATTCGGACCATTTTATGTGAGGCACATAGTGGTGATTTGTCAGTTCATCCAGGTAGTGTGAAAATGTATAATGATTTGAAAAAATTGTATTGGTAGTCGGGCATGAAAAAGGATATCTTGGAATTTGTATCAAAGTGTTTAATTTGCCAACAAGTGAAAGCTGAGCATCAAGTACCATCGGGTTTACTTCAACCAATAATGATTCCAGAATGGAAATGGGACAACATCACGATGGATTTTGTGATGGGATTGCCTCTGACTCCAAGGAAGAAGGATGCTATTTGGGTAATCGTTGATAGATTGACAAAGTCGGCTCATTTTATACCGGTACGCATTGATTACTCACTTGACAAGTTGGCGGAGTTATATGTTGCTGAAATTGTGAGATTGCACGGGGTGCCTAAATCCATTATATCGGATAGAGATCCGAGGTTCACTTCGAGGTTTTGGATAAAGTTGCAAGAGGCCCTGGGTACAAAATTGAACTTTAGTACTACATTCCATCTGTAAACTGACGGGAAATTTGAAAGAGTGATTCAAGTTCTTGAAGACATGCTCCGGTGTTGTATTTTAGAATTTGAAGGCAGTTGGGAGAAATATCTACCATTAATTGAATTTGCTTACAACAATAGCTATCAGTCGAGTATACGAATGGCACCGTATGAAGCATTATATGGATGTAAGTGTAGAACACCTTTGTATTGGACTGAGCTCAGTGAGAACCAGATTCACGGAGTTGACTTGGTGAAAGAAACTGAAGAAAAGGTGAAAGTAATTCGTGACAGTTTAAAGGCTGCTTCAGATCGACAAAAGTCATATGCGGATTTAAAGAGAAAAGAAATTGAGTTTCAAGTGGGTGATAAAGTGTTTTAGAATGTATCTCCATGGAAGAAGATTTTGATATTTGGCCGTAAAGGCAAATTGAGTCCGCGTTTTATTGGATCGTATGAAGTTATTAAAAGGATTGAACCCGTAGCTTATCGGTTAGTCTTGCAAGGAGAGTTGGAAAGAATACATAATGTATTTCATGTATCGATGTTGCGACACTATCGTTCGGATCCTTCACATATAGTTTCTCCTACAGGGATTGAAATTCTACCAGATATGACTTATGAGGAGGAACTGATAAAGATTTTGGCTCGAGAGGTCAAACAATTAAGGAATAAGAGTGTAGCTTTAGTAAATGTGTTGTGGCAAAAACATGGAATGGAAGAAGCTACGTGGGAACCGGAGGAAGTTATGAGGAAACAGTAACCAAACCTCTTTTCCGGTATGATTTTCAAGGACGAAAATCCCTAAGGGGGAGAATTGTAACAGCCCGATTCAGGGCCTAGTCGGAACAATGGTTTCGAGACCACTAATCTGACAAGGGAAAATATAATTATTATTATATTTTTATGGTCTAGAATTTCACAAAAAATTTCGTGAAAATTTCGTTCGAAAATTTCGACGTTTGGGCACTCAATTTAGTCAAAGGACTAAATTGTAAAAAGTGCAAAAGTTGGGTTCTATATGTTAGAGGTGTCCAATTGCTATGAAACTTTAAATTGGAGGTCCTTATGTGGTAATTAGACCATTAGTTAATTGATGGACAAAAATGGGCATAGAATTAGTGAAATAGATTTTTTTAAGTAAGGGCATTTTAGTCATTTGGTAATAAAAAGAAATAAAATGGGAAAAAGATGAAAAAATGGTGTCATCTTCTCCATGGTGAATGAAATCAGCAAGGGGGAAGCCATATTTAGGGTTTTCAAGCTTCCAAGCTCCATAGTAAGTTATTCCAAGCCCCGTTTTTAATGTTCTTTACGTTTTTAGAGTCCTGGTAACTTGATTTAGCTTATTCTAGCAATAATTTAACCTAGGGTTCATATTTGTAAAAGTACCCAGAGGTGAAATGTGTTTATTTTGATATTTTATGGTAGAATATGAAACTTAAAATTATGTTAAATAACTTTTGCTAGCCGATTTTAAGTGAAAACTGGTAAATCGACATAATCGGTAAAAATATTTAATGTTCATAAGTACATGTTAGAGTGAGAATTTGATATTCCCATAGAAGGAAAAAGTGTTCAGCATGTTGTAAAACATAAGAATAAGGAGTGAAATTTAATTTTTGAGCTTGGGGACAAAAATGTAATTATGCAAAAATTTAGGGACAAAATCGTAATTTTGACAAAAGTTGAGTCAAAGCTTGTTTTAATAGATGTGAATGTTAAAAAAGCTCAATTTTTTGTTATAGATCAAGAAAGACGAGAAGTCAACCTTTGTAACACCCCTAACCCGTATCCTTCTCTAAAATAGGTTATAGAGCGTTACCGAAGTTTACAAATTAATTTTCAGACATTTCATTTCATCAAGCATTCATATTTATAACCAATCAAAATCAAAACATTTATGAGCTAACATTAACCAATTCAAGTTATACAAGTCATTATAACCAGAATCATATCATCCAAAATTACCAATAGAACCAATAGATAATGTGATATATCTCCAACAAGCTTTCAACCAAATCAAGCTTCCAATAATCATTTCAAAACATCTAATTATTATACCTATTACAAATAATAATTCATTCCAATAATAAAACACACATATATATAATATTCATTACCAAATAGCATTCACTTCTATTAAAATTATACAAAATATAGTTCATACGAACTTACCAGGCTAAATTGCAGAAATAGCAAAATTCAGGGACATTTTGAAAATTTTCTATTTTTCTCTAATTTCCACCCAATCTTGATCTAAATTAATATTTCATTCAATTTACTAATTTAAATAATAAAACAATTCATTTCATGCAATTTGGTCACTTTTTGACATTTTTACAAATTTACCCTTAAAGTTTCACATTTGTTCAATTTAGTCCCTGAACTTAAAACATGTAAATTGGTCATTTTTAATGAAAACTCATGCTAGTTGAATAATAAAATATTTTTCCTCCGCCTCCTCTCCATTCCACATCCGTAATGTATATAACATGCTTATATGTAACATTATCTATAATGTCACCATTTATTTATATATTCTTTCAAAGCTGTCCACTTGAGTCATAGTAACTAAATTATTTATATCTTGAGATTCAGAACTCCAAATTGAGATCCGTTAATTTTCTCTGAAACTATACTCAAATATCTTCTTACCATAAAAGTTTCAAAATTTTTGATTCAGCCAATAAATACAGTTTATTCTTTATAGTCACCTCGTTCTGCTATCTGACAGTTCCGACCCTTCTTCACTAAAACTTAATTATCTCCTTGTACAAAATTCAGATGATATTCCTATTTATTTCTATTGAAAATAAACTATTTTATGATTTTAAACATATAAATTATAACCCTTAATTAGCTTGTGTACAATTTTTTATGATTTTTCAAAGTCAGAACAGGGGAACCCAAAATTATTCTGACATTGTCTCACAAAATCTATTATATCTCATGATTTACAATTCCATTACTTACACCGTTTCTTCTATGAGAAACTAGACTCAGTAAGATTTAATTTGATATTTTTTTAATCCTCTAATTTCATTTACACAATTTATGGTGATTTTTCAAATTTAACCTACTATTGCTGTCCAAAACTGTTTTAGTGCAAAATGCTAATTACTAAGTTTGTAACTTCCTTATTCCCTTTCTCTATAATAATTCCCATCACTTTCACTTATTTCTCTTCACTAATATTTCAAGAACATAAGAATTTATATAAAAAAAACTCTACTATAACATCTTTTCCATGCTATTTCATTAATATCAAACTTAAAAATATATTGAAATCTTAGTGTTCTTACCTTGTACTATTGATGTCAATCTTTAACTTGATTTTCTCTCTTCTCCAGCTTCAATTTCTTGAATCCGACTTGATAGTCTAGCTTCCCATAGTCTCCTTGTTATCTTTCTCTCTTGATGGATATGGAAATTCTTTTGATTTCTAGGTGAAAATGGTAAGTTTTTGAAGGAAGGACCAAATTTTAAAGAAAGCAAAACTTTCCTTCTTTCTCTCTTCTCCTCACGTTGGATGCATGTAAGATGATGGGTTGGTTGCTTTTCATCTTTCTTTCCATATATATATACTAAATAAATTAATAATAAAATATCTTTTAAAAATTATATTAAAATATTAATAAACTAATATTTATTTAATTAATTAATCTAAAATATCACCAACATCATCATTGCCTTCTAGATTTCTCTCTCTTTTAATTGACCATTTTGCCCTTTATGTTCTTTTAAAATTCTATCCTTGAGTCATCACTTAATTTTTAAAATTACGATTTAGTCCCTTAAAATTATTCACCTTTTCAATTTGGTCCTAATTCATCCATTTTCATTGGTTTCTAGATTATTCTACCCTTAAAATATTTGCACTACTGGTCCTTCAACTTTTTATATTTACACTTTAACACCTTAAATTTTAAGTATTTACTCTTGGGCCACAAAACTTTTCTCACTTTTGCGATTTAATCCTTTCTTGAATTAATATGTCATAATATACTTCTCAATGTTGACATAACTCAAAATTACTCTTTTTATCACTTTATTTCCTTATTTTACTATATCAGGAATATTATCTTACTTTCTTACTATAGTAATTTTTTTTTGGGTATTACATTTCTCTCCCCCTTAAAATAAATTTTATCCTCGAAATTTCCTTGTTTCCTTTTGATCATGAACTTCATTTTCCTTTCCATAAGAATAAAAGACCTTCAGTAGATTACTTTTGGAGTTATTCATATAATCGTATGTTTCCTTTTTGCTCAATTTACAAGGAAATTCGTAATTAATATACATTCTTAATTTCCTTTAAATATCAAACATATAATGATTTATTGGTACATATATTAATTCATACTTCAAATTTTCAACAATAACAATTAATCAAATTAATATCGCATATCGTCAAACTGAATTTAATCATCTTGTGAACCTTTTGTTCATGTCCTTTATTTTCAGTCTTCATTTAATTCACAATTTCAACTTTCTCATTTCTTCAATAAATCAATCGATCAATTTCATTCGTTTTGTAATATCACTTGTTTACCCCTATTAACAAGTATGTAAGCAATAAATGCTTAGTAAGCTCGTATAAACTTTAATCATGTCCATTCATTTCAAATATGAAATTTATAAATATCAAGAATAATTTAATTTTGATACCACAATGCTCATGTGGCTATATTCATCAACTCACAAAGTAAATAAATCCACATCATTACTTGTTCATTTTATCCCTAGCAATATAGGATTTTAAACAACTTTATACTCTTCCAAATTTCTTTATTTTCATTTGCATTTCTTTACTTTCCACAGTTATTCCATATTCATGACACACAACTCATAAACATATCATTCAACCATGGTCACAAGCTAATCCATTTAACCAGTGTCTTTTTCGAATTGATCACATGAGAAATTGCATAATTTAAACCTTACCACTTTTTAGTGAGCGCTAGCATATTTTCATTTAAATACTTACAATTCAATGCATTATATAAATAATCATATTACCATTCAACCAATAGCTTGGCACTTGCCTAAGCATCAAGCAACACCACTAATTAGCGTACTTGCACATATTACATATAAATTCAACTTTGATAAACTTATTTTCTCAATATGTCACACTTGAGTTTATTACTTGTCTCAACATACATAATTTCCTTGTTAAATACCATATCAATATTAATTTAGAAATCTTTCATTTCAATCACATAAGTCTCTTTCATTTCTTACTGAATCGAAGAACGGCTTACGGATATGAGTACATTGTTCTTTTTGTGCCATAGTCCAACTATGGTCTTACACATGTATCTATACTACCATGGTCCAACCATGTTCTTACGTTCAAGGTGCCATAACCCAGTTATGGTCTTATCCGTAAATTCATCCTTTGCCACAAAACGATTATACTCAATCCCGCGTTCAATCCAAACTGAGTATTAAATTCAATAATATATTTCTAATAATAATTCATTAATTAGTTAATATCATATACTATCACATTAAGCCATTATTAGTCTCGTAAACATTTAGTTCATGCTTTCTATTCAAATTTTCATATTCAATTCACATTTTCAAATTATATTCCACTTAGTCATTACATGATCTCATATATTTTTACTTGTCAATTTCCCGATGAACACTTCAGAATAATAACAGATACTCGGTGGATTCAGCACATATCAACCACCTTATTAATCAATGATGTCCGGTGGAATCAGTACATAGCAACCACCATACTAATCAATGATGTTCGGTTCACATAGTAGCCTGCACATGGTACTACACATGTGGCCATTACCATCCGATACACGTAGTAGCCTGCACATAGTACTACACACGTGATCGAAACTATCCGTTATGCATAGTAGCCTGCACATAGTACTACACATGCGACCTATCATTCCGGTACACGTAGTAGCCTGCACATAGTACTACACACATGACCATCACTTTCACTTATACATAGTGGCCTACACACAATCTGTGCCACACATGTGATCATTTTTTTCACTTCATTCGCATCCCTTTTTATTTCAAAGGTTCATTCGGGAAGTTTTCACATTTTCTCACTTTTCTTTTTATCGATTAATTTCAATTTCCCGTCTTTCTTGATTTATAACAATACATGTAACTTATATGACATTCACACTATTCATTCCAGTCCAAAACCATACTTTGGAAAATTTATGTTTTTGCCCCTAAAGTTTCACAAAATTATGATTTTGCTCCCAAGCTCGTAAAATAATTTTTATTCAATTTCCTTGCATTTTAGGACTAGCTAAACCATTTTATGACAATTTCAATCCACAATTTTCACTTATTCACACACTTATGGAATATTTTATAACTTTTTCAAATTAGTCCTTTTAGGTGTTTTTATCGAAAATCATTTAGTTCAAGTCGTTTATCACACTCCAAACGTTTATATTCTTCCATAAAACATCAAAATACATGCATATCATTTTTACACTTTTCGCATAATACTTTCAATATTATCGAAATTAGCTAAGTTGAAAAGTATCTCCATCTATAAGTAAAACAAATCTCATCAAGGTCGAGAGATATCACACTATCACAGGTTATATAATGACATGTATATTCCAAACTTCACATATGCTACGTTCGGTCTGAGAATCGATAGCTCTAATACCAATAAATGTAACACCCCTAACCCGTGTCCTTCTCTAGAATAGGGTTATAGAGCATTACCGGAGTTTACAAATTAATTTTCAGACATTTCATTTCATCAAGCATTCATATTTATAACCAATTTAACTTATACAAGTCATTATAACCAGAATCAAATCATCCAAAATTACCAATAGAACCAATGGATAATGTGATATATCTCCAACAAGCTTCCAACCAAATCGAGCTTCCGATAATCATTTCAAAACATCTAATAATTATACCTATTACCAATAATAATTCAATTCCAATAATAAAACACACATATATATAATATTCATTACCAAATAGCATTCACTTCTATTAAAATTATGCAAAATATAGTTCATACGAACTTACCAGACTAAATTGCAGAAATAGCAAAATTCAGGGACATTTTGGAAAATTTCTATTTTTCTCAAATTTTCACCCAATCTTGATCTAAATTAATATTTCATTCAATTTACTAATTTAAATAATAAAACAATTCATTTCATGCAATTTGGTCGCTTTTTGACATTTTTACAAATTTACCCTTAAAGTTTCACATTTGTTCAATTTAGTCCCTGAACTTAAAACATGTAAATTGGTCATTTTTAACAAAAAAAATCATGCTAGTTGAATAATCAAATATTTTCCCCCTCCTCCTCTCCATTTCACATTCTTAATGTATATAACATGCTTATATGTAACATTATCTATAATTTCACAATTTATTTATATATTCATTCAAAGTTGTCCACTTGAGTCATAGTCACTAAATTATTTATATCGTGAGCTACAGAATGGAAAATTGAGATCTGTTAATTTTCTTTGAAACTAGACTCACATATCTTCTTACCATAAAATTTTTAGAATTTTTGGTTTAGCCAGTAAGTACAGTTTATTCTTTAAAGTCACCTCTATTATGCTATCTGACAGTTTCGACCCTTCTTCACTAAAACTTAATTATCTCATTGTAAAAAATTTGGATGATATCTTTGTTTATTTATATTGAAAATAGACGGTTTAAGTATTTTAACCATATAAATTATAACCCATAATTATTTT
This sequence comes from Gossypium hirsutum, assembly GCF_007990345.1. Taxonomy (NCBI): domain Eukaryota; kingdom Viridiplantae; phylum Streptophyta; class Magnoliopsida; order Malvales; family Malvaceae; genus Gossypium; species Gossypium hirsutum. Next base: position 29,122,790 of record NC_053448.1, on the reverse strand, counting down.
TTTTACAATTTTTTATGATTTTTGAAATTCAGAACAGGGGAACCCGAAATCATTTTGACCTTGTGTCACAAAATCTATTATATCTCATGATTTCAAATTCCATTACTTACACATTTTCTTCTATGAGAAACTAGACTCAGTAATATTTAATTCTATATTTTTTTCATCCTCTAATTTCATTTATACAATTTATGGTGATTTTTCAAATTTAACCTACTGCTGCTGTCCAAAACTGTTTTAGTGCAAAATGCTAATTACTAGGTTTATAACTTCCTTATTCCGTTTCTCTATAATAATTCCCATCACTTTCACTTATTTCTCTTCACTAATATATCGAAAACATAAGACTTTATATAATACTACTCTACTATAACATCTTTTCCATGCTATTTCATTAATATCAAACTTAAAAATATATTGAAATCTCAATGTTCTTACCTTGTCCTATTGATTTCAATCTTTAACTTGATTTTCTCTCTCCTCCATCTTCAATTTCTTGACTCCAACTTGATATTCTAGCTCCCCATAGTCTCCTTGTTATCTTTCTTTCTTGATGGATATAGAAATTCTTTTGATTTCTAGGTGAAAATGGTAAGTTTTTGGAGGAAGGACCAAATTGTAAATAAAGCAAAACTTTCCTTCTTTCTCTCTTCTCCGCACGTTGGATGCATGGAAGATGATGGGTTGGTTGCTTTTCATCTTTGTTTCAACATATATATATACTAAATAAATTAATAATAAAATATCATTTAAAAATCGAATTAAAATATTAATAAACTAATATTTATTTAATTAATTAATCTAAAAAATTACCAACATCATCATTGCCTTCTAGATTTCTCGCTCTTCTAATTGACCATTTTGCCCTTTATGTTCTTTTAAAATTCCATCATTGAGTCATCTTTTAATTTGGTAAAATTACGATTTAGTCCCTCAAAATTCTTCACCTTTTTAATTTGGTCCTAATTCATCCATTTTCCTTGGTTTGTAGATTATTCTACCCTTAAAATATTTGCACTATTGGTCCTTCAACTTTTTCATATTTACATTTTAACCCCTTAAATTTTGAGTATTTACTCTTGGGCCACAAAACTTTTCTCACTTTTGCGATTTAATCATTTCTTGAATTAATATGTCATAATATACTTCCCAATGTTGACATAACTCAAAATTATCTTTTTTATCAAATTATTTCCTTATTTGACTATATCAGGAATATTATCTTTCTTTCTTACTATAGTAATTTTTTTTTGGGTATTACAACTTTAATCGGGGAAAAGAGAAGATTGGGGATTAAATCCCAAAATCTTTACATTTTGTATCGAGGTAAGTTGTATGTAATTAATACATTGTTATAATTATTTTTGTTATATTTCGTGGCAATATATGCGAAAGGGTTGGCTATGAAATAGTTATATTAAAGTTAGAAATTTGAAATTGATAATTGATTTGTTTAAAATCAGCTTGGTTTATGGATATACCAACTGCAAGTAATGGTTGAAGTGATTTAAATCGAATTATTAAATTGGTTATGGAGTTGAGTGGAAGGATTGATATTATAATGTGCTATGGAGAAATTATTGGAAAGTAAGAATCTTTGTGGAACTGTCGGAATGGTAAAGATTTGAATAAGGTATCGATGAACACGTGTGTAGTACTGTGTGAAGGCTACTACGTGAATTGATAAATGATGGTCACATGTGTAGTACTAAGTGAAGGCTACTATGTGTACCGAAAAGCTTTGGTCACGTGTGTAGTACTATGTGAAGGCTACTACGTGAACCGTAAAACTTGATCACATGTGTAGTACTATGTGAAGGCTACTACGTGTATCGAATGATAAAAGTAACATGGGTAGTACTGTGTGAAAAACCCCAAATATTTGTTGTTATACCGACATGTTCAATGAGATATGAGTATGTGATTGGAACATGATAAGTTGTGAAAGAGTGACTGAAGTGATGAAGTCTTGTATTGTGTTATAAAATAAATGGTTATAATGCTATGTGAATGAGGGATGTCGGAATAGAATAGATTTGGACAGTGACAGTGATGTTAGTTTGAAAAATCACCAAAAATTATAGAAATTGAGTTGAATAAGACATGAAATTAAAGCTTAATGAGTCTACTTTCACATAAAATAGAAAGAATGGCCAAAGGAGTTATATATTTTGAGATATTGAAATTTTAGTCAGACAAGGTCTGAATGATTTCGAAATCCTCTGTTCTGACTTTGAAAAACCACTAAAAATTGTACAAAAATAATTATGTTTTTCAATTTACATTCTTAAATTTCTTTTTGAATCTATTTTTAAAAGAAATAAGTGGGAACATCATTTTAACTCTGTACTAAGAGATAACTTACTATTAGTGAAGAGAGGTCAGAAGTGTCAAGCAGTGAAATAGGGGAATCTTTAGAGAATAAACTGTAATAATTGGCTGGACCAAAAATTCTGAAAATTTTATGGTAAAAAGGTATATGAGTCTAGTTTCAGGTAAAATTTATGGATCTTAATTTAGTGTTTCGGAGCCCCAGATAAAAATATTTTAGTGACTGTGACGCAGAGAAATAGTTTGCTGGAAATTGAATAGATAATAGATTTATGTGTGATAAAAATTATATTATATATGGTATCATGCTAGAAATTTATTTATCAATTAAATACATTCTTACTAAGCTATAAGCTTACTCTTCTTTATTTCTCCATTTTTTATAGTGTTATTAATCAGCTCGGGAATTGGACGGGGTCAGAACATCATCCACACTATCATCATCATCTTTTGGGTATTTTGCAACCAATACTTTGAAAAATGGCATGTATAGATGACTTAATGTAATGTGGTATAAATTTATATATATATGTATAAAATATTGTTTGGTTTAAAATGTTGGTGTATATTAATTGATAAATTGTTTCCTTAAACTATTAACAAAGTAATTAGAATGTTGTGTATGGATAAATTGTGTTTGAACATATAATTGTATTTGGTTGAAATATTGAAGTTGTTTGAAATTGTGTTTCGAGAATTTGCAGGAGGAATTGAATGCTTATGAAAAGGAATTATGTCAAAATTTTTGTAAAAAAAAAAGATTTCAGATCGTTTGATAACACTTTTTACTTTGTTTCGATGATGAATACGGGTAAGAGGTGTTACAAGGTTGGTGCTCAAGTGTTTTTGGCAAGTTTTCGTAAACAGGTGTGTACACACCCTGATCTGGCTGTAACACGGCAAAAGTCGGAAAGCTGGGAATACGGTGATTGAGCCCACATAGGCGTGCGAACGCTCGTGTGGTGTACTGAGCCCACGAAACATGGGTTAGACTGTAGAGGCCACCGTGATCGTTCTCATGCTTTTGGGCCGTTATGGGCCACGTTGGGCTGAGATGGGTCGTGTGGGCCTATAGGGCTCGTGGGCTTCACACAGATAAAATCCATGTTAAGTGGCAACTTATGGATTGGGCTACGTAGTTCGCGTAGCCGTGACTGAATTTGGGTTAAATGGGCCACACGAGCATGTGGGCCCACTTGGGTCGAATAGGGCCTTGGGCCCATTTACACCGTTATGACCATTTAGACCTTCAGAAAGGTTGTTAAATGACCGTAATGCCCCTAGAGGGTAAATGACTATTTTGCCCCTCGAGGGTAAATGACTGATTTGTGCTATGGTTTGATTGACTTAACTGTGAACGAAATGACTGATTCTGAGCATGACATACTGCATACACGACATACTGCATGGGGTTGGGATCTTGTATTGGAGGAAGTGATTGATATGTGGGGGTCGCACGAGTCGCATGAGACGATTGTGGACCCATCGATGGCTTTAAGCTGATTATGTGATTGGCAACTCTGCTGTAATATTGGTTAGTGCCGCAACCGGTGCTACTTAAGGAGTGTAGGGTTGGACAGGAGATGGAGTTCAGGGTTGGTATGGGTATTTATGCATTGCATATACTGATTCTGATATTGGGATGGGCTTAGGCCCAAGTATATGTGATATGTGCCATTTGTTATAGGCTCGGGTCCAACCGAGGCTGATAGGGGCTAAGGCCACACTGTACTGTTACTGTTAAAGGGCTCAGGCCTAGATTGATTCTGTTTCTTTAATAAGGGGAATTACACACTAAGTTTTCGTAAACTCACCCCGTTTTTAACATTTCAGGTAATCCCCAGCGTTAGGCGGTCCGGAGCTGTGAGAGACTCGGAGAGGGCCACACAACTGTACATGTTTTATTCTGTTTTTCTCATTTACTTAAGCAATTTGATTTTGATTCGGGTTGTAATAAGGCCTCTATAATTTTTGGATTTTAAATTTGGTTTTTGATATGATTGTGATTTATATCTGCTAGATGTAGAACATGGATTTCCAAACCAATAATTGTTTTTTTAGTGCTACGTTTCTGCACCTCAATTTCTAAATATCACGTTTTTGTAAATCATTTGCTTTAAATTAAGCTTCCACAACAATAAGGTTTTGAAGGTAAAAACTTTTTAATAAACCTCTATTGAAAATAAACAAACACAAACTGAGGTTTTGTACAAGTTTTAAATGGCAAGAAGTTTGAAATTTCAAGAAGGGTTTCCAATGAAAACATGGTTTTCGAAAAACACTTCAATGTGACACGTCAGATTCGGGCCTAACTTCTAGGCCGGGTTTGGGGTGTTACAAACGAGGTAAGCCCATCGGGGCAATAAAAATAATGTAAGTTCACTGGGAAAGTAAACACAGGTAAGTCCAGTAGGATAAGGTAATTGGAATGAGAAGGCCCTATGACCATAGCTCGAATATGGTAGCCAACAGATTCCTCCTAGACATAAATATTGATAGTTTGTAGATACATTAAGAGAAATGTATGTTACCAGTATGCCAAGTAAGAGAAGCTACACATGTAGAGGAAGAGTAAATAAAAGTGTGAGCATAACAAGCAAATCTGAAGGAATCCACCAAAGATGATGATAGTGGTAGGGATAAATGTGAAAGCCAACAGGGCATGGTCAACGAGAAATGTCTGGATTGGTCGGGCAGGCATTCTAGGCCTACGAATATTTTTGCCCAACACATAATCTTAATTTTCCTCGGTAGAGCTTATCATTTTGGAATTAAAAGGAGATAATGCCTTTAATTTAAACGTTAATTTAGGTTTAAATGGCTTCTTCACAGACACAGTTTTGGCTCCTTTAGTCAAAGATTTCCAAAAGTTCTTCCTTTGAATTTATTTTCAAAACCAAATAGTCTGCAGGGAAAGATATACACTAAAATTTTCCAAAATTTTGAGAGATCTTTTCCTTGCATATTTTCAAACTTTTTCTAGTGATAGACGAATGCAAGGCTACTGTCTGTTGATCACCGTAGTTGTGCTATTATCGTGCTCATCTTATTGTTGTATCCTGGGAGATAGTCGACCAACGTTTTCCAGCACCAAAGGAGCAGCCAAATTTGTCTTAAAGGGACTGTCAAAGCAGGCCTCAACTACCAGTATAATATTTCGATCTCATTTTATTTTATGTTTTCGAGTTTTTGTATCTATATATTGTTCTGGTACATCTTGTGATTTAAATAAATAAACATTTTACATTAATTTTATTTTAATAATTTTTACTAACATTTGTTCCACAATCTTAAGACAGATTCGTTTTAAGTCTTTCTAATCTGAGACGAATAGGACATCAACAATAAATTTTATTTTGTTTCAAACATAAATTCAATTGAACAATCCTATTTCAGAATTTTATTCCTGCCATTTAATAGGATTTGTTTTATTTTGTTTCAAATAGAAAAATAATTGAACAATCATGTTTTAGGATTTTATTCCTGCCATTTAACAAGATTTGTTTGATTTTTGTTTTAAACAGAAAATCAATTTAACAATTTTGTTTCAAGATTTTATTCCTGTCGCTTCATAGGATTTTTTCGATCTTTTTTTTTCAAACAGAAATCAATTGAATAATTCAGTTTCACGATTCTTTCTTGTCGTTCAACAGAACTTATTCAATTTCTGTTGTTACCAGAAATTGGTTATTGATTTTGTTTCAGAATTTTAGAATCTACTATTTAACAGAATCAAAGGGTAGTATAAACTGGAAATTTAATTTTCTATTTACTAATTCTGGTTACGTTTCTGAAATCTTAACAAAAAAATGGAAACTTCTACTAATTCACCCAATTAGAGATCTGGAGCATTGGTTCCAACTCAGGTTTCGAATCAAAACTCGATGTTTCTTGTGAAATTCTCTGGACATAACTTCAAGACATGGCAACAAAAGATGTTGCTTTATTTGACCATGTTGAACTTGGCCAAATTTTTGAAGGATGACCCTCTTACTATTAAAGAGGGTGAGGTAAATGATGTTACCGCCTTCACTGCTGTTGAAGCTTGAGAGCATTTTGATTTCATGTGTCGAAATTACTTCCTAAATGGGTTGTCTGATGTATTTTTCGAAGTATACAATTTCAAGAAGATGACTAAGGAATTATGGACGTCATTAGACCATAAATACAAAACCGAAATTGTTGGAGTTAAAATGTTTTTAGTTGCTAAATTCTTAAATTTTGTAATGGTCTATTCTAGACTAATTGTGAATCAAGTGCAGGAACTTCAATTAATCATTCATGGAATTCTTGCTGCAGGGATGATCATAAGTGAATCCTTCTAGGTGGCAGCCATTATTGAGAAGGTACCCTCTGCTTGGAATGACTTCAAGAACTACCTAAAGCAAAAGATAAAGGAAATGTTAGTGGAAGACTTGATTTTTAGACTTCGGATTGAAGAAGACAATAAAGCTGCTTTCAAAAACCTCAACAAAGCGGCAAATGTCAATGGTGCTAAGGCAATCATGTTAGAAGTAAAAAAGGACTTCAAGAAAGGAAAATAACCTCAAAACAGGTCTAAATTAGGACCAAAATGTGGCGTTTCCAAGAAGCAAAAATTTCAAGGATAATGCTTAAATTAAAACAAGATGGGGCACAAGTCATCTGACTATAGGATTCCAAAGAATGTCAGAAATAATGAGACCAATGCTGTGGAATAAATTTCCAAGGAAGTGTCTAATATGAATTTATGTGTTGCGATTTCTTAAGTCAACACGGTTAAATCAAATCCAACAGAATGATGGCTTGATACTGGTGCCACACATCATAACTGCTGCGACAAAGACTCATTTTCTGAATTGGTGCCCTGTTTAAAAGGGGAGAATCTCTATATGGGTAATGTTGTGACTTTCAAGATCAAGGGGAAGGGTACTATGGTCTTGAAGATGACTTCTATCAAAGAAATCAAGCTTCAAAATATGTTGAATGTGCCTGACATAAGCAAGAACCTTGTTTCTAGGACACTCCTCAGTGTACACGGCTTTAGGATGGTGTTTGAATCCCAGAAGCTAGTTTTGTCTAAAGAGGAATGTTTGTGGGAAGGGGATATGTATTAAATGACATGTGGAAACTTAATGTAATCTTTGTAAAAGAAAAAACAATGAATAAGAATGTCACTTCTTCTTCTGCTTATATGCTTGATTCATTTAATTTATGGCATGGTAGGCTCAGACATGTTAATTATGATACTTTACGTAGATTAATTAATTTAGATCACATTCGTTCATTTCACATTAACTATAAACATAAATGTGAAACTTGTGTTCATTTCACATAAATGTGTCGTTTGTTACTTAAAGTATGTTTAAACCAGAGGAGGGAATAAATATTTTATTACCTTCATTGATGATAGCACAAAAAATTGTTATGTATATTTCCTTAAGAGCAATAATAAAGCTATAAAGAAATTTAATCTCTATAAAAAGGAAGTTAAAACCTAACTTAATGAAAAGATTAAGATGGTGAGAAGTGATCGTAGTGGTGACTATGTTGAACCATTTGGTGAATACTGTGCACAACATGGTATTATTCATAAAGTGACAGCACCATACTCTCCTCAATCAAATGGAGTAACCGAGAGGAAAAATCGGACTCTAAAAGAAATGATGAACGCATTGCTAGGAAGCTCTGGGTTAACACGGAACATGTGGGGGAAGCTATTCTATCAGCTTATTACCTTTTAAATAAGGTTCCCCGCAAGAAAATGGACAATACACCATATGAGTTATGGAAAGGTAGAAAACCTTCCTACAACTACATGAAAGCGTTGGGGTGTCTTGAAAAGGTAATGGCTCTATTACCGAAGCAAATGAAAATAGGTCTTAAAAAGGTGGATTGTATTTTCATTGGCTATACAGATCATAGCAATGCATATTGATTTCTTCTGTATGAATCAAAGAATCTTGATATTCACAAGAATATTATATTGGAACCAAAAAATGCTTCATTCATTGAAAATATCTTCCCTTGTAAAGCTAGAGAAGTTGATTCAAGTTTAACGAAACAAATTTCAAAGACTATAGATGAAAATAGTGAAGACGTTCAACAAGAGGTTGAAACTGAGATAGAGTCAAGAAGGAGTAAATGAGGAAGGGTGGAAAAATATTTTGGATCAGATTTTCTAACCTTTATGCTAGAGGTTGAACCTCAAACGTATAATGATGATATACGGTCATTTGAAAGCACTTCATGGAAAGATGCTATTAAAAGTGAAATTGACTCCATCATGCAAAATCGTACGTGGGAATTAGTGGATCTTCCTCTAGGAATTAAACCATTAAATTCTAGGTGGATTTTCAAACAGAAAATGAAAGTAGATGGAATAATTGATAAGTACAAGGCCAGATTGGTTATAAAAGGTTATAGACAAAAGGAAGGCCTTGACTACTTTGATAATTTTTCTCCAGTGTCCAGGATAACTTCTATAACGATGATACTTGCAATTATCGCCTTGCGAAATCTAGAAGTACATCAAATAGATATTTAAAAAGCTTTCCTAAATGGAGACCTTGATGAAGATATTTACATGGAACAACCTAAGGGTCATGTAATTCTAGGACAAGAAAGGAAAGTTTGTAAATTGGTGAAGTCTTTATATGGACTTAAGCAAGCACTAAAACAATGGCATGAAAAGTTTGATAATGTTATGATGACAAATGGCTTTAAGATTAATGAATATGATAAATGTGTCTATGTCAAAACTATTGATATTGGATATATAATCCTATGTTTATATGTTGATAGCATACTCATTGTTGGAAATAAAAAAGAAATGGTAAAACGTACCAAAGACATGTTAAATTCAAGATTTGACATGAAAGATATGGGACTAGATGACGTGATTTTGGGCATCCAAATCAAGAGGTCATCTGAAGGTCTCATATTGACTTAGTCACACTATGTGGACAAGATTCTTGGAAAATTTAGCAAGGATGATTCTGGTCTAGCCAGAACTCCAATATATATTAGCCAACATCTATCCAAAAACAAAGTTGAAAGTGTTGACCAAGAGGAATATACAAGGTCATAGGTAGTCTAATGTACCTTATGAGCTGTACTAGACCAAATATTACTTTCACTGTGAGCAATTTAAGCTGATTCACAAACAATCTAAGGGGAAACCATTGGAAAGCAATTGTGAGGATAATGAGATATCTTAGATATACTCGGGACTACGGACTGATTGCATTATTGTAGAGATCCTATTGTTTAGAAAAATTCTCTAATGCCAGTTGGATATCTGGTATTCAAGATACCAAAGGCACAAGTGGATATGTTTTTACATTGGGAGAAAGAGTTGTGTCATGGAAATCCTTAAGACATATGATTATAACTAGATCCACAATGAAATATGAGTTTGTAGCTCTAGACAAATCTGGAGAAGAGGTTGAATGGCTTCAAAACTTCTTAGAGGATATTCCTGACTGGCCAAAGCCTGTACCCACAATATGCATATATTGTGATAACCAAACAACAATTGGTAGAGCACAAAATGTAAAGTATAATGGTAAGACGAGACATATGCATCGTCGACACAATACCGTTAGACAACTGACCTCAAATGGAGTTATCTCTATTGATTTTGTAAAATAAAAGGATAACATTGTCGATCCACTAACTAAAGGTTTAAATTGAGATCAAGTTGATAAAATATCGAAAGGAATGAGACTAAAGCCAATGAAAATTAAAGGCGTTGTATGAAGGAAAACCCAACCTAGTTTACTAGAGATTCCAAGATCTAGGTTCAAAGGGACAACCTTCTTGCATAGACATTGTGAGGTCATTGTGGGGGTTTTTTTATCCCAAGTCCATTCCTATGATATAAATAGTGATTAAAAGTGGGACTGGTTAAGCAATGCTTTTAATGGTCGTTGTGTGTTTCAGTGAGCCAACTAACATAAATCACCTATGTGAGAATGAAGTGGGGCCACTTAGAGGAGACTATTGGAGCATAGTTCTCTCAAACTCATGGAGAACCAGGAGATGTTCATGTCCATATGAACATACCCATGATAACTAAAACCTTGACTGGGAGGTAGTTGTGTGAGTTATATCATCGTTTACACAAACGACAGAACAATTTAAGGACATCGCATCTACTAGTTGGCTAGTAAAGTAAATATACTTTCACACGAGAAGGTTCAAGGGTTGATGCCTACCTATCCTGTGCAACTATCGATTGCAGATTCTATCACCATATCCACTCAATAATTTTTGTTAAAACTATCAATTTTCATTCATGTGGGGGATTGTTGGAAAAAATATATATTTCTTGGAGGCTTTGAGGCATATTCTCAATTAGTAAAGGTGGAGATTAGAATCATAAAATTATAGTTTTATATTCTACTCCATGAGATATTTACAACAGTATATCATATGCTCAAAATGGTTGAGTGATGAATGAGAAATTGATGCTCAAAGTAAGCTACGTGTGAATTATGTTGAGGAAAATGGAAAGCTTAGTCCCGTATGTGTTACATATCAAGAGTGGAATATGTTTATATATGTGAACCAACTTGGTGGTTATTGAATAACTAAACTAATGCTCTCCCTAGCACGGGGGGTGCAAATCCAAACCTGCCAGGATTTGGGGTGCACCCATACAACGTTGGCGACACGAAATGTCTTAACCGATTGGGCCCTCTAGGCTTACAGATATTTTAGCCTAATACATAATCTTAATTTTCCTCAACAGAGCTTATCTTTTTGGAATTAAAAGGAGTTAATGCCTTTAATTCAAACATTAATTTAGGTTTAAGTGGCTCCTTAATTCATAGACACGTTTTTGGCTCCATTAGTCAAAGATTTCAAAAATTTCTTCGTTTGAATTTATTCTAAAATGCAAATAATCTGCAGGGAAAGGTACACACTTAAATTTTCCAAAATTTTGAGAGATCTTTTCCTTGCATATTTTCAAACAATTTTCTAGTTATAGACGAAGGCAAGGCTATAGTTCATTGATCACTGCAGTCATGCTACTCTCGTGCTAATCTTGTTGTTGTATCCTGGGAAACAATCGACTAACGTTTCTCCAGCACCAAAGGAGCGGCTGAATCTATCTGAAGGAGACTGTCAAAATAGGCCTCAACTACCAGTATAATATTTCGATCTAAATTTATTTTTTGTTTTCCATTTTTTATAAATATATTGTTCTGGTTCGATCTTGTGGTTTAAATAAATAAATGTTTTACATTATTGTTATTTGACTAATGTTTGTTCCACAATATGGATAGGAAGAGTTCACCAAGGACTAGTATGATTAAGTCCACCAAGGAAGGTATGCTTTAAGAATCTTTGGATGGATAGTTAAAAGCTACAACAAGGGTTTATGATGGAAATTCGGTGAATAGCTAGGCCATTTGAAGTTAATGCACACCCCATGTAAGGGGGAAAGTGTAATGAAGCAAAAATAATAATCTAGGATAGGTTTCGCTAATATGAAGAGGTGTTCAGGATACAGTCTAGTGGAGAGCCCGACTAGAGGAAGGACTTATAGTGAGCGAGTAGCTCAGAGGATCAGGTGGAGTCCGCCACCCTGACCTCAAATGCTCGCCTTACGCAAGTAGGGAGTACTTAGTATTTATTTTATTTTACATTCGTTACACCCGTGTGGTAGGGTTGTTTATTGATGGTATAGAAACTTACTCAGTTTATTAGAACTTATAGCAGTATGGTTGATGATTGCAGGACTTGCAAGGATGATCGAGGACTTTGTGGAGGGACTAAGCCAGATGGGGTGCGATCGAGGATTGCAAGAAGTTAGATTCATGCACATAGGAATGGGGTAACGTTGGAGGCTTCGCTACAGGATCAATAACTACAAAGCCAGAAAGTACAATTAGAATCTAAAATTTAGGGCAGATAGCCCTCAACTAAATGTTTAAAGTTTATTTGTATACAAATATTGAGGGACCCAACACTTAATGGCTTAATGGCTTGGGCCCTCAACTAAATGCTATATAGTAGTCAAGTTGGAAATGATTAAGTATAGATCCATTTGTGATGCTCCATACTCGGATCTGGCGGATGGGTCGAGCGTGGGGTCTTACACACCCTTCAACATCCATTGCACATAACACAATCAAAAACATCCTTTAGGTTGAATTTACATAATACATGGCTTGTTCTTCAATCCTATTCAAACTAGGATTCATCCTTCTAGTCAATTATCCTCTCTTTATTCTTCAATTTCCTCTGATTTCCTATTCTATTTCTTAGTCTTATATTTCTAATTTTCTTTGTTTTTTTTGTTTTAGCTCATAACTTAAAAGCTTGCTTCCCAAGTCACCTTAAGTTTTGTCTAGAGATTCCTATCAATTTAAACTTGTTTCTTGAACTCGAAACAACCTCAGATTTTGTGTAAGCTTTATGGACACGCCCTCTATCAAGATTTCTTAATAGTAGTAGTTCCTTCATGATCAGTCTTAGGAACGATTCATGCTTCTTTGGAAGTAGTACACTTTGAGATAGCCTAAATTCTTGAGGGTCTACTATGTTAAATTTGCATTGAGGGCGCTTGAGTTTGCATTAGCAGTTTGTCTTCATCACTAGTCTATGTAACTTCTAGTTTTGGAGTCTTTATCCCACCCACATCAACTATTAGAGTTTCCCAACTAGTTATGATTGAACACCAAGCTTTTTCATCCATGGAATTGATGAATTTCTCATCCTTTCCTTCTAGTAGGTAGAACTTGTGCCATCTAACATAAGGGTCTTGAGATTGATGTAGCTTTCATCTCTACAACAAGTCAAAGATATGATATTCACTTAATACGTTAAGTTTCTAGTTCTGGTACCAATTAAGAATTTGTTGATTTTTCCTTCTGAATGCACTTCCAATTCCAACTAGCCTTAAAACGTTGACATAGAAGTTTGGTTACACAGTTCCAAAATTTTTAAGTTCCACGGGGTTTTTCATAAAGAGCAGTCTATTATAAATCTCATTGTACAAGACATGATTTAAGTTCAACTCACTCACTAAGTTACAACCTCATTCATGTACATAATATAGGCCACTCTTCGTACCAAGAGTTTCCCATTGAATGCTTAATTTAAAACTATTAACAGTTTATAAATACATATATTTAGGGACTATAGCTAATATTTTGAGATTATGTTTAATAATATTTCTGTTAAACTAAGCCTTATTGGATAATATATTTTGATATAACAAATTAAAGTGTTTTTGAATAAAAGTAAAGTTGAGCAATTTGATAAAATCAAGTTGAATTGATTTCAATTGACTCAAACATTTTTAAATATGTTTTAACCATTTTCAAACAAGTTAGAATTGCTCCAAGATAAAAAGTACGAATACTTTTTGTTTAAGTATCGATGTTTTACAATATATCGATTCCTCTGTTAATCGATACCAAATTGACAATTTATTTCTTTGAAACCATAGTAGGTATCGATCTGGTATCGATACTTTTCTTAAGGTATTGATATATTTCCAATACAATTCGTACTCCACTCTGAACTATTAATTATAAATATGATACCTTTTTAGTATCGATATCATTCATGGTAGTTAAAACCTAGTATTTCAACGCTACATCATTACAAAACTCGCAGTGGAACAATAGAGGGTATAAATATCATCTTGCCAAAGGTCCGTAGACATTTGTGAGGATTATTTTCTTTGGTTGTTTATTTGTATCTTCTTTTGAGGGGGTTTATTCCTTAAGGTTTTGGGAGAGCCTTTAGGAAGTTCTATTCTTAAGAGTTTGGGGTGTAAGTCTTACGAGAGATTGTAAGGTTAACTTTGTCCTCAAAGGTTGCTAAGGTAGTCGAGTAGGCAATTAGGGTCAAACCACTATAATCATTATATTTTTGTTACACAATTTTTGTTACTTACACCACAACTTTTCTGCAAAGTTTGATTCAACCTCCCTATCATCGATTTTGAATTGATCTTTCGGAATTGGTACAAGCTATCCAAGTGTCT